>NW_015169821.1:255189-299583 GCF_001447785.1 Gekko japonicus | reverse complement strand
GGGACCGTTGGGGGCGGGGTGTGTGGCCTTATGACACACTTCCGGTGATGTCAGGGGGTGTGGCATATGCTAATGAGTTATGCTAATGAGTTCCCCTAGCTCTTTTTCTACGAAATGACCCCTGGACTCAACTATATATAAAGTAGGAGATGTCTGACTGAGTCTCCTGACATGTTTGACATTGAAAAAAACAGCTGGGAGGGATCAAGTAGGAAGTGAAGTAGAAGAAGACTCTCCCTGAGACTCTGGCAAGCCCTGGACAGAAGAGACAATAATGGCCTTGATAGACCAAGGGGCTGACTCAGGATAAGGAGCCTTGTGTGTGGATCATTGAAGGAAGGGGAGACTCTTAATCCTTTTCCTCCTGTACCACTTTACCACTGGGGAAATGGCACATGGGAAAAGGCCTGTGAGATAGGCTAGACTGCAAGAGGACTGGTCCGAGGTCATGGCTGAGGCGGGATCTGAGCCTGGCTCCTAGTCTGATGTTCTAATTGCTGCATGGCACTGCCTCTTATCCAAGGCCAGACGATTTTCTCCATGTGATCTCTTCTGTGTGTAAATCTGTTTTGTTTTTTAAAAATCTATTTAGAGAAGCCAAGAGCTATTTCTACAATGACAGCAGCAATTTCCCAACAGCCAGAAATGTAGTGTTACCAGCAGCCTTGAAGAAAAATGTCCTGTCCCTTTAATACAGGCTTGATAGTATTACCTCCATGTCATGGAAAGTTTCAAACGGCCCATTTCCTCACATTAACCCTCCTATTAAAAGGACAGGGCATTTTTCTCCACCATCCCTGAGTCAGCAACCCTACACATGAGTAAACCAGCTGGAAGTCACAATGAAAGCAAACATGCCAAAACAAATGTAAAACACTGAAGTTTCTGTTTGACATCAATCTACATGGATTGTATTCACCAAAAGTAAAGTGATTCCATTATAAACACATTGATAAATTATGAGACCAAAAGAGTAAAAGAGGCTCAAAATAGTTTCCCTCCTCTTCTGCCAAAGAATAATTGATAATGTGAGAATTTGCTGTGTAGCAACAGATAACCTTTTAAGTTCTTTGTTCTGCTCCTATCTGTCTTTATGTTACAAAACAATGGAGCTTGCCCTCGGATTCACCACTTTCCTTGTTTCACGGCACTTGTCCTTGATTGCTCTGCATTATTATCAGTCTTGATTGTTCTATTTATTATATTTTCATCCCACCATTTCTCCCTGGAACTGAAGGCAGTGTACATGGTTTTTCCAGAATACACATTTGTCCTCACAACATCCCTGTGAGATAGGCTAGACTGCAAGAGGACTGGTCCGAGGTCATAGCCTGGCTCCTAGTCTGATGTTCTAATTGCTGCATGGCACTGCCTCTTATCCAAGGCCAGACGATTTTCTCCATGTGATCTCTTCTGTGTGTAAATCTGTTTTGTTTTTTAAAAATCTATTTAGAAAAGCCAAGAGCTATTTCTACAATGACAGCAGCAATTTCCCAACAGCCAGAAATGTAGTGTTACCAGCAGCCTTGGAGAAAAATGTCCTGTCCCTTTAATACAGGCTTGATGGTATTACCTCCATGTCATGGAAAGTTTCAAACGGCCCATTTCCTCACATTAACCCTCCTATTAAAAGGACAGGGCATTTTTCTCCAGGGCTGCTAACAACCACTGCAGACTGTGTAGGCATACAGCCTCATTTTCACAGAGGTTTGTTTGTGCAATTCTGTGCGCAGGTTGGATTATGCAGGACTGAAAAGTGACCATGAAAAAAGTGAAAAGTGACCTGTGTACTGGCCCTCACTCACCCCCTGAATTTTAATGTTTTGCCAACTAACATGCTGCAGAATCAATACTGCTCTAGAAGTAAAAGGTTAGAATTTTTTTTAAAAATCCAATAGTTTTTAATGGTTTGCTGCTACATATAAAAGGAGATGGGTGGCAAAATCCTGAATGGCAAATTCCAGTGCAAAATTAACATGTCAAGAGGATTTTGCAAACCTTATTTCCCTTCAGAGAAATCTGCATGTGTAGTTTCCCAGTCTGTCGATCAAGCAGGCCTGCTTTATAATGCAACTGAACCGTACACAGGAATCTTACAGATGGTGCCTTTTGCGTTCTATTGCCCTCAAAGCCCAATGTTTTCCTGATTTTTATTCTCTGTGCAAACTACGTGTCCGTGGACAATTATGCCACAATAAAAAAATTTAAGGCTTCTTTTTGTTCCTCATTTGTTGTTCTGAAGCATTAAAAAGCACTCAGACATGAGCATGAACTGACAAGAGCCAGTTTGGTGTACTGGTTAAGTGTGCGGACTCTAATCTGGGAAAACCGGGTTTGATTCCCCACTCCTCCACTTGCACCTGGCTGGATGACCTGTTCTGATAAGAGCTGTTCTTGAAAAAGAGCAGTTTCTGTCACAGCTCTCTCAGCCCCACCTACCTCACAGGGTGTCTGTTGTGGGGAGGGGAAGGGAAAGGAGTTTGTAAACTGCTCTGAGACACCTTTGGGTAGTGAAGGGCGGGGTATAAATCCAATCTCTTCTTCTCTTCTTCTTCTTCTTATCAAGACTTAAAATGCTGGTCTTGCTCCCAACATCAAACCTGTTTGTTTCTATTCTTTTAACCTCCATGGTGGATAAGAACACATCCATTATGGATTTTAGTGTTATGTGATGGTACTTACTACGCATAGCAGTAAACTGATTGTATGCTAGCAAATGAATGGGAAATTTTTCTAAATTGGTTTTTGCTGCAGAGTTCCAGTGCCTTCATCTGTACAGTACTACAGGTTTCCCATGGGTAAGATGTGGAAGCGAAATCGGTTAGAATATAGTGCATTTTAAAAGATAATCAAAATTTGTATTTTGTTTCAGAAGTGTTTTGGTATTTTATATCAAGCTGTGCTTTCTAGGCATATTTCCAAGTTGTGGCTGGAGATCTCCTGGGATTACAACTGAAGGGGGGGGTGATCCACATCTTGAGCTGGAAGAGATGGATCAGGGACGGGAATGCTGTTGCGGTGTGATCACGCCAGCTTGATGACTGAAGTCCCTTCCCTCCCCAAACCCTGCCCTCCTCAGGCACCACCCCCAAAATCTCCAGGTATTGCCCCGTCCAAGCTGATAACCCTAGCTGGATCAGACGAAAAGGCCCATCTAGTCCAGTGAGCTGTCTGTCACACTGACAAACCAGATGCCTCTTGGAAACTCCCAAGTAGGGCATGAAGACCACAGGACTCTCTCCCCTTATCCACCCCCAGGCAACCGGCGCTCAGAAGCAGGGTGCCTCTGAATTTTGATAGCCCAGCCCTCCACAAGGATGGTGTCCTGTTCCCTTTTAAAGCCATCTTAACTTGTAGCTATCTAATGATGCTCACAGGCACTTGCAAATGCCCCAGGGGCTTTTTGTTAGCAAGGCTTAAAACCAGGGTTTCTTGACCAAGAGAACAGCCCACAAGCATTGGTCTGCCCTTTGAAGCAAATCAGGATACAACAACACTTTTCCTCTCCTTGTCTGTCATTATAGGAAGCAAACTCTAACGTTTTTAAACCTGCTTCCTCATCTGTAGCGAACAGTTTTCCCATTTCCACCGAGCGGCCAATGGGAAGCGACGTAAGCTGAGGAAGCAGCCAATGGGCTCGATCGAGTGCGTATTTTAAATTTGCTACGGCAGGCTAGTGGGCATTGAACTCGTGCGCAGCAGTAATCTGCTGGCTCTTGGGCTTACACCAGAAGTAGCCGGTTGTGTGGAGCGGACGCTGCAAGGATCGAGGCTGGGCTATGGCTTTGCGGGTCACTAGGGTATGGCGGTGTGGAACGGGCGAGGGCGCCTGAGTTTTCTGTGCGGGAGTCTTTTACTACGGGTGAAAGGCTGTTAAGCCTGGCTTTATTTCGGAGGGGTGGGGGCTTGTTAATAGGCAGACATCTTGCAGCTTCGTAACTGCGGTAAGCAATCACATTAAAGATGTTCCCCCCCGCAATAGATATGTAGGGGAAGGGGATCACCCACAGTCTCTGCATCATAAGACTCCTATTCACGAAACACACACAATATCATTTTCGTAGGCTGGACAGTTCAAATTTTTCTTCAGCAGCTGAATGGTGCCAATTGGTAAGAGATGCGCCACAATCCTAAACTGAGAATTTTACCCTTCAAAATCAGTGGGATTGGAAGGGTTTAACTCACTTTAGAACAACACGGGGGTCCGGTCACACTGGGGGAAAAGGCACGGCTAAAGTGCGGCTTTTTTGAGCTGCATCAAAAGAGAAGCGCGGCGGCGGGATCAGACAGATCCACCCAGCCGCCGTGCAGGTCCTCCCCGGCATGATCAGATGCCGAGAGGAAACCACAGACCCACAGACCGGAGAGCGAGGCAAGCCCGCTGTGCATGCGTGTGCATGCACAAGTGCAGCAGGACCTCGCATGTTGCGGGAGAGACGGGTGCGCCAGCGATCAGACAGCCGTCCCTACAGCAGATTTTCCGGTAAGTACTAGTGTTTTCTAAGGGGGGGGTGATCCACATCTTGAGCTGGAAGAGATGGATCAGGGACGGGAATGCTGTTGCGGTGTGATCACGCCAGCTTGATGCGCCCCCGTCCCTGTTGCGGATCAAAGCCTCCCGTGTGACCGGGGCCTGGGAATGTTTCTGCTGTGCATTCAAGTGCAGGCGCATTACAGGCGAGATGCCTTCGCTCTCCACTAAGGCTTAAACTTCCAGACTTTGGGGGCAAAACAGTCGAGCCCTGGAAAAAGTGATACCAATGCTAATTCACCCTAAACGTTCTGATAGCATTCAGGGGGGGGAAAGGACAGGGATTAATCAGGAGCGAGTACCAGAAAAGCGGAACAGTCAGAGGGTCTGCTTCTAGCAGTCACTGAACACAAACGTCACACGCGAGCTTCAGACCCTTCACAGAGCGTCTACTACACCCGCCCAGTTATTTGGCTTTCCCACCTAGGGCCAGCTGGACCACCGAAAGACAACAAGGAGTCACGTGACCCGGAGTCGTCAACCCTCTTTCGCGGCACCGCCTCCTTTTTCGAACGCTTGGAGCAATCAGCCCTTCGTAGCCGTAGTAACGCATTTGCAGTAGAATGCCGAGCGGCCAATGGGAAGCGACGTAAGCTGAGGAAGCAGCCAATGGGCTCGATCGAGTGCGTATTTTAAATTTGCTACGGCAGGCTAGTGGGCATTGAACTCGTGCGCAGCAGCAATCTTCTGGCTCTTGGGACACCAGAAGTAGCCGGTTGTGTGGAGCGGACGCTGCAAGGATCGAGGCTGGGCTATGGCTTTGCGGGTCACTAGGGTATGGCGGTGTGGAACGGGCGAGGGCGCCTGAGTTTTCTGTGCGGGAGTCTTTTACTACGGGTGAAAGGCTGTTAAGCCTGGCTTTATTTCGGAGGGGTGGGGGCTTGTTAATAGGCAGACATCTTGCAGCTTCGTAACTGCGGTAAGCAATCACATTAAAGATGTTCCCCCCCTCTCGTTTGTACCTTCGATAGTTTTATAATTTGTTTTCCAAACACTTCCCCCTCCCCCACGAGTAAGTAAGGAGAAAATAAGGGGTGGGGCAGCTCTGGTTTGTAAAGCTTTTAACCTCTTCAGCGGTCCCCTGCCTTATCCGGTATCGGTACTTCGTCTGCATCTGAGATGTTCTTATGGGGAAGGCACCTGGGTGTTAAAAAGTCTCATTTTTTCCCCTTCTGCCACTTCACAAGCATGTGACTGTACTGAAGAAGCTCTCCCTTCCTTGTAGAACACGAAGGTCAATGCTGAGAACAAAACAAAACCTGTAATGGCAGCAAGCAAGCGGGGTGTTGCTGCAAAGCCTAGCTTGAGGCCTAGGACTGCCTTGGGCGATATTGGCAACAAGGCCTGTGAAGCAAAGCCCAAAGAGCTTCTGAAAAAGGTAAGGCTCCTCTTCCCCCTTCTCTTGCAGTTTTTTGGGCCTGCGTCAGTATTGCAATGATTCCCCGCTCTTTCTTCCTAGGAGGTACTGAAACCTGCAGCCGTGATTAAAGTCACCACCAGAAAAGCTGCCCAAGCTGTTGAAAAGGCCCCTGGGCCTCCAAAGGAAGAAAAGCCAATTCCTGAACCTTCTAAGGTATTGTATAATTAGTTTAAGAAGCAGGGTGGGGGTCCTGGCATGCCATGTGAGGTTGGTGTTTCCCCCACATTGCTGTTTTAGAACTTGTGCTTGTGTCATTTTGTTGACCTGGGGAGGCTGTATAGTAAATTTGTATCCTTGGTGAGTTACATTCATACATAAGGCCCATCCTTCAGATGTCTAAATGGAGGCAGTTAAAACTAATTTCCTGGCAAATGTCTTAAGCTAAGGTTGGGTGTTTTTTTTAAAGAGCTCTGATCAGTCTATATCTCTTGGGTTTTTGTTTTTTAAAAAGAGCTCTGATCAGTCTATATCTCTTGGTGGTTAAGGAGAAACCATTCAGAAAACAGCAGCTAACTGCTAGGGTTGCCAGCCTCCAGGTAGCACCTGGAGATCTCCTGGGATTACAACTGATCTCCAGATAACAGATCAGTTCCCCTGGAGAAAATGGCTGCTTTGGAGGGTGGATTATGTAGACATGCCCTGCTGAGGTCCTTCACCTCTCCAAACCCTGCCCTCTCAAGGATCCACGCCCAAATCTCCAGGTATTTCCCAATCTGGAGCTGGCAACCCTACTGACTGCTTACACTTAAAAGCTTGAGTAACCTAGTTAGATGTCCCAATTGCAGGTATCTCTGCACCCAGGCTTGCTAGAAAAACTATAGCGGTGGAATGGAGGCATTATTGGTGCCTGAAGTCCAACTCCAAGCAGTCACATCCCTGGATCCAAGTGAACTAATACTATGCCACGATCCAAGTGAACTAATACTATGCCACGACTGTGAAGTTAGTAGCCTATACTAGCTCTGAGGTGGAAAGGTTGAATTTTGCTGCCAATCTCTACTTTCCTAGCTGCTGACTTGGCCTTTACTCAGTGTGCTTACAGCTCTTGCAGTCGACGCCCAGATATGCAGCCTCGCTCTTCCTGACCCATTAATGGCTTTAAAGCAGGGTCCCCGATCTTTTTTGAGCCTGTGGGCACCTTTGGGAAAGTAGCTCTTCAGGAGCTTGGGCAGGAGCTCTGTTTGACAGGATGGCTTTTAATTTGCACAGCCAATCAGAGGTCCTGGAGGGCAAAAGCCCCACCCATTTTCTAAAACCAGTGTAGTGCCCATGGGCACCATTTATTTTATCAATTACATTTGTACCCCGCCCTCCCCGCGAGCAGGCTCAGGGCCGCTTACAGTAGTGGCACCAGTTGCCTATAAAACATATAAAACTGTACTAAACAAACAAAACCACAAAATCATAAGGTGCTATTAGTTATCCCAGCAGGGGCATGCTACAGATGTCTCCAACAGCTCAGTGTCGTCCTGAGTCACTCGATGGAATGAGCCAGATATTAGAGCTAAGGGCCGGGCTCGTTGATGGTAGTAGTGGGGGCGGCTCCTAGTTCAAGGCCTGGTGGAAGAGCTCCGTCTTGCGGCCCTGCGGAACTGTAAAAGATCCCGCAGGGCCCTGATCTCTTCTGGGAGCTCATTCCGCCAGTAAGGAGCTGCCACTGAAAAGGCCCTGGTCCTTGTCGCAGCAAGCCTGGCATCCTTAGGGCCCGGGAGGGTCAACCGATTCTGTGACCCCGACCGCAGTGCTCTCTGGGGTATATGTGGGGAAAGGCGGTCCCTCAGGTATGTCGGACCCTGGCCATACAGTGCTTTAAAGGTAAGCACCAGCACCTTGAAGCGGATTTGGTATGCTATTGGCAGCCAGTGCAGGACCTTCAGCACAGGCTGGATGTGCTCCCATCTAGGAAGGCCCATCAGCAGCTGAAGCTTCTGAATTTGCAACAAGGGCAGCCCTATGTAGAAAGTGTTACAGTAGTCCAGTCTCGAGGTGACCGTCACATGGATCACTGTGGCCAGGTCGTTGCAGTCGAGGAAGGGAATCAAGTGCCTAATCAGCCGAAGATGGTAAAAGGCTGACTTAGCAGTGGCTGCTACCTGGGCTTCCATTGTTAAGGAAGAATCCAGGAGCACTCCCAAGCTCCTAACCTCTGGCACCAATAGCGCCCCACCGAAGGTCAGGAGTGGGGTTCCCACCCATGCACTGCCCCGGCCCACATACAGGACCTCAGTCTTTGCCGGATTCAGTTTGGGGTTCCCTGCTTTAAAGTATATTCATTGAATGGTGAAGCTGGGTATATGGACGGGAGTGGGGAATATGGATGGGCACAACAGCAAAAAATTTCACATTGTAACTAGCAGTTTATGGGCTATATACTCTTTGGCTAGAGTGCTGAGGCTTGTCCGTTGCCAAAAGGTCTTCTGGGGGAAAACAGCCAGTTATAAAAATGGCTTCTTCAGCTGGTTACTTCAGTATGTACCTGTTTTTATATAGAAATCTGTATCACAGAATCTGACTCCATCTCAGATGTGTGGTAAGTCAAACACAAAAAAGCTACACAAATGCATGGTTCCAGGCAACAGTCAGTAAGTTGCTTATTATGGGCATAGATCAGCAGTATAAAAGATGCACGTTGCAGGCAACTGATATTTCACAGGGGAAAAACACTGGTGGAAGTAATTCAGCTGCCAACAAAAGTGAACTACAATAAGTATCTGCAGGTTTTTTAATGATTCTGCTAGAGCAATGAATGTAACCAACCAAACGAGATGTCCCATTAATGGGAGGTGGGGACCTGTGAATCTGGGTGAGGTGTCCAGTCTCGTCCTTAGAACTCCGTATTCCAGCCCGAAGCACCAGGCAGTGAGAACCCCTGGCTCAGAAACTGTACATCAGCTGACCATTTCCAGTTGAAAGTACTTTTCACTTAACTTAAAAAGAGTGACTTGTCTCTTTTCAGGTGGACTCTCCATCTCCAAGCCCAATGGAGACTTCTGGTTGTGCACCAGCAGAGGAGATGCTGTGCCAGGCCTTCTCAGATGTTCTGCTTGAAGTGAGAGATGTAGACACAGATGATGCTGCTGACCCGAATCTCTGCAGTGAATACGTGAAGGACATTTACAATTACATGAAAGTTCTTGAGGTTGGTTCACGTAGCTGAGACGGACCCAGCAAAGCTCAGTCACCTTAAGTGTTCTTGGCAACCTGACACACGGTGCACGAATTTGTTTCCAGCATTTGGACAAGGCAGGGGAGCAGGAATCAAAATGGAATTGGCTGGCAGCAATGCTTTGTCCTCTAGCTGCTAGTTTTTAATACATATTTTCTGGTGCTTGTTTTTTTGCTAGGAACAACAGTCGGTGAGACCAAACTACCTGGCAGGCCAAGAAATTACTGGGAACATGAGGGCCATCCTGATTGACTGGCTTGTGCAGGTTCAAATGAAATTCAAACTCCTGCAGGAAACCATGTACATGACAGTGGCCATTATTGATCGCTTTCTGCAGGTAAGGACTGCCAGCCATAAGTTTGGAGCTGGGCAGATGCATCAAGCAGCAGACCCTGATATCCAAACAGCCTCTTTACTGAGGCTTTGTTTTCTGTATATGCTAGAATACTCCTGTAGTGCTTCTATAGGAGAAGCAGACTGGCCAGTAAGTACTGGGGCAGCTTAAGGCTTTGGCTGTCAAGAACAGGGATTCCAAACCCATTTGAACATCGGTGCTTTCTGTATTGCAGAACAACAAAGTCAGTAAGAAGATACTGCAGCTGGTTGGAGTAACAGCCATGTTCATTGCCAGCAAATATGAAGAAATGTTTCCTCCAGAAATTGGTGACTTTGCCTTTGTGACTGATCATACTTACACTAACCAGCAGATCAGGCAAATGGAAATGAAGATCCTGAGATCTCTGGACTTCACCCTTGGCCGCCCTCTTCCACTGCATTTCTTAAGAAGGGCATCCAAAATTGGAGAGGTAATGCTCCTTTATCACCTGACAGTGCCTAATTTCGTAGACCAGTGTATGACCTCTGTAGGCTCTAGTTCACTGCACTTAAGCTACCTGTATATAAAAGGAAACACATGGCGAACCTGCACCCTTGAGAGCAGGGGAAACCCCATTCTCTCTTCCCGGGCCAGCCACTGCCAAATACCTTGCTGACTGAGGATCTGAAACATCCCTTGTAGCCTTGCCTTGTGTGCTTGCCTCTCCCACCTACCTCAGCCCCAACCACCTGGCTACTTGACTTGCCAGCTCTCCCCTCAGTGGCTCTCTTCGGTTTCTTGCATCCCCAGGGTTTCTCTTTCCCAACATACCACATACCCCCTTCTGCTCCTGGGTGACACTTGAAGTCTTCTGAAGGCATTTACAGCTGAGAAGACCACACTACTTTGGGTGGGACTAAGTTTGCAGAGACATCTGTACCAGGTGACTCCCTCATGCACAGATTTCATGTGTGGCCGGGGGCCACTCATGGGAGTTAGGGTACCACCATACTCATCAGCTTTGTTAAAATGGAACCCGATTATCAATACTCTAGTTGCAGGGTAGAAGTAGATCCGCTTTAGCATGAGTTCTTGAATTAAAGGGGCTGCTAAAGAGGCATCTGTGCCTCCCCTTTCCCAGTGCAATAACATTTCTCATAACATGTCTTGGGTTTGATGTAGAATTGGAAGGGCCTTGATGACCTGAGCCTTTAAAGGAAGGGGTAACAAACTTTCCTCTAACTCTCCCTCCTCCAGGCGGATATACAGCAACACACACTGTCAAAATACCTGATGGAGCTCTCACTGTTGGATTACGACATGATACACTTCCCTCCATCTCAGATCGCTGCCGCCGCCTATTGCTTGTCTACTAAAGTCCTTGACGAGGGAGAGTGGGTGAGTGATGGAGCCTGGAGTCCTGGCCCTGAGTTACCTGGGCAAGGGGATGGGGGTGAGGGTGCAGACATGTAGTCCTGAGGCGCAGCATCTTCAAAGGCAAAAGCAGACATCGTTGTGGAAGTCATGTTTGAAAGCTAGAGCTAGACATGAGTGGTAGCCAAGGACTAAGCTGGAGACTTGACTCAAAAAGCTTCTTCCATCATCTTGGAAGTAATGGGCAGTCTTAACCATCTGCTAGATGAAATAACTTTTCAGCGTTAAGTGGAAATTGACTGCTTGAGAATATGACATGCCTTGAACAGCTGAACTATGGGAGTGACCAGCCGGAGATCTTGGCAAAGGGCTTCGTTAAATGTTCTAACCCACACGTCTTCCTCCCTAGACACTAACCTTGCAACACTACATGTACTATGCCGAAAGTGACCTTCTTCCCGTCATGCAGCATATGGCAAAGAATGTGTTGCTGGTGAACAGAGGCCTTACCAAGCACATGGTAAGCAAACGTACACAGTTAGTACAGTACATGTTTGATTCTAGTATAACTCAGGGTGCCTTACTGTTCCTGGTCATTCCTGACACAAACAGTACACGTGTCATAGTCCTGGTGTACCAATAAACAGAACTCTTCTGATGAAGCGCTGTGTTGTATGACCTGACTATCGAACTCTGACAGATGGCTCCAGAGCACACTAATTTATGCAGTAGCCAAATTGCTCGCTCACAACTTTAATACCAGTAGCTCGCAAAGTAGAATTTTTGTTCACAGGACTCCACAGCTCAGAGGGAGCATTGGTCCCAGCTTACTGGTATGAGTCCCACCTGCTGGGCTGTAAGCTTCTAGAGCTGTCTTTTGGGAAGGAAGGACCAGCTGCTTGTGCATGTATGTCAGTGTGCACACTGAAGAGCAACAAGACAGAGAATCTCTTCCACCCGTGGCTGAAATGGCTTGTTCCTCTCCAGCTGTGCATGGCTTGTGTCCTTAGTTTTCTTGTTCTGCCCAGCCCTGGTCTTGACACTGGTGAGATCATAAGTTTGGCTGCCCATCCTGTCCTGTGTCCGGAAAGGTTGACGACCACTGCCTTAGATTATAGAAGGGAAATCCTTTTAAACACAACCTTTGCAGATTTATGTAGTCTAACTGTAGTTAAGCTGTAGTTAAGCTGTGCTGAAAATGAATTTGTTTCCTCATGAGAGCCCTAAGAGAACTTTCAAAGCATTGGCAAATATAGTGAACCACAAGACTGAAGGTCTGGGGTGGGTGAGGGGACTCTGTTAATAGCAACTACTACAAAAAATCAGAAGAGATATGTATGCTTGGACTATGATTACTGTTCTTGTTCCATAATATGGTCCTGGTTCTATAGTGACAGTGCTAAGCTTTAAGAATTAACATAAGGTTGTCTTCTTTGCAGACTATCAAGAACAAGTATGCCAGCAGCAAGCATGCTAAAGTCAGCACCCTTCCAGCACTGAATGCTGTAATCATACAGGATCTGGCGAAAGGACTATCAAAATAGATACTCGGGACAAAGTTGACACCATGTGTCACTATTCATAAGTGTGTGTATATATAAATATATTGTTACTTAAAATTTTAATAAACATTTCCTTTTTACTGTAGCACTTTTGATGACTTAATTAAAGAGAGGTCATGGTTAGATAACCTTAAATTGGAACTGAAGCCTTATTGTGCATAGGTTGCAGAAGAGCACTACAAATAAGGGATGTTATACTTTAGCATGTAACTTAGAGCTATTAAACTTGCCTTCTACAGTGAAATTAGCAGTAAGCAACTGGTAATTACTTACACCGCCGCTTTAGACTAAAGATGCTTAAATGAGATCTGAGACAAACATCTCAGACCCATAAGATCAGTGCAGACGGTGACTGCAGCCATGAAATTAAAAGATGCCTGCACCTTAGGAGGAAAGTGATGGCAAACCTAGATAGCATAATAAAAATTAGACATCACCCTGCCAACAAAAGTCCATATGGTCAAAGCCATGATATTTCCAGTAGTAATGTATGGCTGTGAGAGTTGGACCATAAGGAAGGCTGAGTGCCGACGAATAGATGCTTTTGAATTATGGTGCTGGAGAAGACTCTTGAGCGTCCCTTGGCCTGCAAGGAAATCAAATCAGTCAATCCTAAAGAAAATCAACCCTGACTCTTCCCTGGAAGGACCAAGCTGAAGCTCAAAGAAGGGAGCACTCACGGGAGAAGCCCTGATGCTAGGAAAGACTGAAGGTAGAAGAAGGGAACAGCAAAGGATGAGATTGTTACAGGGTTATCAATGCAACAAACATGAAGTTAAACACACTCCGGGGGACAATGGAAGACAGGAGAGCCGGGGGTCCCAAAGACTCGCACTCGACTGTGCATCTGAACAACCACAACCAACTTAGCTTGCTCTAATGGCTGAGCAAAAAAATGCGAGGTCTCACTCAAGGTTCTCCACAGATTACTATTTTTCTTGTCCTTTTATACTGCCCACTCCATTGATGGAAGGTAAAAAATATGCTGTGGAGTGGGTATCTTAGTGGTAAGTATCTGCAAACTGGAGCTTTGGTCTGAGCCAAAGTAGGTTCATGCAGATGTGCTATGAAGCCTTCTGGGTGATCTGATGTTCAAGAGGTAGCCTGTGTATAATGGAAGATTATAGCACACATTTAAATAGGAGGTTGGGCAATCCGTTAACAGAGCTTTTGTAACTCTTAGCAGGCATCACTCCCTCCCTCAGTCCATCTACCTGCCTCAAGGCAAAAGTACAAGCCTTGTAAAGTAACAGTCGTTACAGAAAGGACATGGGGCAAAATATTAACTTTTCCCAAATGAAACCTTATTCTAAGTATGGTCTAGACAAGTCCCCTAGCTTAACTGTAACAAGACCAGTAGCATTGGTCTTGTTTTGTATATGTGCATGCAATATAACAACTTACCCTTACTCTGTGACTTGTTTTGGTAATATTTTTGGGCTGAGAGGTAATACTTTTGTCAAGTTCACATTACACCAATTCTTGCAGGGTAGACCCTAGAAAGGGGCCCGAATTCAGTTCCCCAATCCCATTCTGGTGTAGGTCAGGGACAGAGCATCCTGCACAAAATGGGGTCCTTAGTATCTGAACAGAGCTCTAGTCCTAGCAGGCTGTATCATAAAAGTCACTGGTCTTCTGTCATCTACTTCACTCCCTCCAACAATGTCTGGCCTGAAACACATCTGCAGCAGTGTTCCCTCTAAGCTGAGTTAGTGTGAGCTAGCTCACAGTTTTTTAGTATCTGGCTCACACATTTTTGTCTTAGCTCAGGAAGGATGGCTTCAGAGCGAACTAATTTATGCAGTAGCCAAATCGCTTGCTCACAACCTTCATGCTAGTAGCTCACAAAGATTTTTTGCTCACAAGACTCCACAGCTTAGAGGGAGCATTGATCTGAAGTTAAAAAAAAATGCTCAGTATGTGACACTCTTGTTGGTTCCAGTTTTGCCTTTACTGTCTGTGGAATAGGGCATACAGGAGTCCTGCACAGAGACTCTTCAGTTCTGGAATGATAGTACTTTCATTCTCTCTGGAGTAACTCTATTGGAAGCTTGTGACAATTATACTTAAAGGGCAAAAACACCCTGCTTTTTCTACTGTACCACTCTACGGGTGAAGTCAGACAGCGTGCTGGGAGCGGTTTAAATTGCTCCAGTCCCAATGCATTTTTTTAACCTGGAGGATCGCGATCACACTCACCTTGTTCAGGATCGCGTGCGTCGGTGTTTTTTCTCTCAGTTTGGGCATGTGCACAGACAGCCATCTGTAGAATTAAAATTTTCGCACATGCACAGAGCAACAATTTCCACTTCAACCCAACTGCTGTAACACTTCCCTTTAAACTTTTACCACGAAACTGGTCTCCATGAGATCTTGAACTTGTCTAACCAACAAAATTAGGCACCGTTTAAACATTGTTTTTAATAATGCGGGAGCGGAGCTCTGCCTGTGAGCATACCGCCGATGCTAAAATAAAATGGGCGAAGAGCGGAAGCCTCGGGCTTCTGAGCAGAAGCGGCTCGACACCACAGGAGCGATCAGATGTCAGAAAAGTGGCTAGAATTGGGGAATCAGAAAAACACCACTTGGGGACCTGGTAACAAAATACTCCATTTTAAAGGGGGTTTGAGCCGGAAAGCGACGGCTGGGGATGGTGCACAGATGTTGGGTGTGTGAACATGGATATAAAAAACGTTACTGAAGTGTGCCGAAAGCGGACTGAATGGCCCGTCTGAACATACCCTACAAGAGAAAAGAGGCAACAGAAAGTGATTACTTACCACCTTTTAAAAATGGTTTAAAAGAACCATGCAAGTCATTGACCAACATGAATTCCAAGAACTCTTATGTTTCCCCCCCATTGTTTTTGTTTTGAAATTGCCTTCCCACACCCATCTTCCTTCCCTACCGTTAAATATAGTCTTCTGATACCTTAATGTTTCTGCATAAACTGGGAGGTAGGCCTCATTTCAATTTTGCATGGAGTGTGTAATTTTGCAGTTGCCTCTATAAACTAAGTTACAGAGGAAGAGAAGTTTTAACTGACAGCCCTGTTGAAAATTGTTCCATTTGGGTGTCCCACTGAAAGGACTCAAAAAGTTATTGTTACACAAAGTGACTTATGAGGCAGGTCACACCCAGTTTTTTTCCACAGGTTACCGGTAAAGTAAGATCCAGTTAAAAAGTAATCCAGTCTGAGTGGGTGAGGATGAAATGGCCATGAAGGATAAATTAATTTTCAAATCTAGTCAGTGAAAGTAAAGAGTTAGACATGATACATACAATTCAAGCAACAGAAGAAAGTACACATAACATGCCTTGGTTTAGTAAAACTAGTAAAAAGGTGGGGAGGTCCAGATCTAGCTAAAATACTCAATAACCTTTTTGAATTAGAAATCCTAAATCTAAACTAGGTAGTGCCACCTTTAGGTAAGATATTTCCCAATGCAGTAATTGGGAAAGAGGTTCAGGACAGATAAGGAATTCCTCTTTACACAGTAATTAAACTGGAACTCATGCCCAGTAGGTGTAATGATGGCCATGGGCATGGATGGCTTTAAAAGGGGGTGAGAGATTAATGAAGGTCCTCATTTGTTAAGGAAAATGTTGTTAGATAACGCTCTACATTTCATGTATTGAAAAACAAGTTCTAATAAATTATAAATTTAAAAGAAGAGATTGGATTTATATCCCACCCTTCACTTGGAGTCTCAGAGTGGTTTGCAAACTCCTTTCCCTTCCCTTCCCCACAACAGACACCCTGAGAGGTAGGTGGGGCTGAGAGAGCTCTTTCAAGGACAGCTCTGACAGAACTATGGCTTGCCCAAGGTCATCCAGCAGCTGTAAGTGGAGGAGTGGGGAATCAATCCCGCTTCTCCCAGATTAGAGTCTGCACATTTAACCACTACACCAAAAAGAGAGGTCCATCAATGGCTACTATCCACAGTGATTAAAGGGAACTTCCGTAGAGGTGGCAAACGTCTGAATGCCAGCACCTAAGAGGAGGCAACAGCAGCAATGGCTTCAGCCTTGTGCTCTGGCCCTCAGAGACAACTGGTTGGCTGCTGTGTTAAACAGTGTGATGGGCTAGATTTTATTTATTTTCACTTATAGTTGTATATTTCTCACTGGAATTTGGGGATTACAAATGTGACATAACTATTCAGGCAAGCAGACTGCAAAATATAATGTTTGAGTCTTAAGAACTTTCTAGTTGAGAAAGTGTGGAGCGACCTAAAATCCTTTCTACTTCTCCTTCACCATTTAAAGTGCGGCACAGCTGCCTTCTCGGTGAGGTCTTCTTTTCCCCCGCACATGGCGGATTCCCTTTGCCATTCAATTGGTTCTCGGAAGTGTATGGCTGTAGCTATTGGACGGCTGACCTATTCCCGCCCAGGAGGCCAGAGGAGAGAGCGCCGCCGCTGCTCTTGTATCAGGCGAGAGGCGGGGCTAGCTGCACGGCAGGAGCAGTCGATGGCTGTTGTCGATGACGTCAGGCAGCGGGCCTTTCGAAAAGGCGGCGGAGAGCCGATGCGAGGAGAGGCCGCTCCAGTCGTGGGGAATGGAGCTGTTGGGAGGAGCGGGCAACACAGTTGTCTGCCTGGGGGAGGCAGCGGCACCGGCACCAGCAGCCGCCTTTAACGGTTCCTCTGAAGAGGCGGCTGCAGAAGCGACGCCTACCCGCACACTTGTGAGCGAGGATGGGACGAGTCCGGACCTGGTCACCCTCCTTCGGTACGTCCCTTTTCTCGGTAGCGGGCGGGGGTGCGGTTTTGCCCTGGAGTAGCAAAAGTACAAGGGAACTTTGGAGAAGGCTGCCCAATCTGCTACTCTTCCGAGCATGACTAGGGACCAGCGATGAATTTTTTTAATTTGTTTACATTCTTCCCATTGAAGACTCAAAGCGGCTTACAGAATTCTCCTCCATTTTACCCCCGCAGCAACGCTGTGAGGTAGGTGTGTGTGCCTGGCGATGTAAACTGCTTTGCATCTCCACTGGGGAGAAAAGAGGAGTATAAACGAAGTAAGTCAAGATATACATTGTGACTCTGGTAGTGCATGGGCGTATAAACGTCTGGAGGTGAAATACTACTGCCGATATTCCAGTCCCTACTGCTCATTAAGGTCTATATAAGTACATATTGCAACTATATTATCATAACAAGAACAGGATCTATTGTGAGAGTAAATATTGTCTAATTGAATTGTCTTTGTTTTCTATTTTGTAACCTGCCTTCAGTCTGAGTGAGAAAGGCAGGCTATATATGAAATAAATACACATTTTAAAGAAGTGAACAGAGCCAGTATTGAACATCCTGCTTCAGATGGTATTGCAGAGTAAAGGACAGCAGATAGAGCCTTAGCAGTGTTTAATAGTGGAAGGGGGAGGACATTGATCCTTGATATGAAAATGAGTGTTTTTCTAGTTTCATATGATGGATTTATGGAGAGAAGGGAACATTTCATTGGTTGGCCTCTAGATGAAAGCCGTGCAAGCAGAGATCTGGAAGATAAAACACCTGAGTAAATTCTAGTGGGAAAGGAGAATATGCACAGTGCTGTGGCAGATTTCTACCCTGATGCAAGAAAAAAATGCATGAGAGTGAATTCATTTTAGGAAGGTGGTCGAACCCCCCCCCCCCAAAAAAAAAAAGATTGAGAACCCTTCCTGTACGCAAAACTTTACATTACAAACATTTTTTACAAACGAGTTACAAGTAATTCTTGGTCTTTTTACTCTATTAAAATAAGCATCAATCAACTTCTGGGTTTGAATCGAATTCCAGCAAAGTTTCCTAATGCCTGCTATAAAATGCTCAACTGAACATAGGCCTAATATCAAGTCAGGAGTGATTGCAGTAAAAATATATAGGAGCAACATAACTTTGCTATAGCTATACATTATTTGTTCTTGTCTGATTTTCTTCTTATTTTTCCACTGTAGAATAAGGAAACAAATAAAACAGCATCTTATCGAATACAATACTGCAATTAATGCAAGTAAGTGTGTTCACCATCATAAAAACATTACTGCAAACTTTTTTATATCTTCAGTTGCTGAAGTAAAAAAATTGCATGCTGAGGTGCTTGTTTATAAAGTTTTTGTTTGTTTTTACTGAAAAGATCAAGATAGGGGCTTTTGGCCATCATAGCTCACTGTGTAATGCTGAGAGGGTGGTGGTCTTTTTTCTCATTGTCTTTAACATATCATTTTTGTCTGGCAGATGAAGAAAGCATTTCAGATGAAGTTATAGATGAAAAAGTAGTTGAAAGGTATGTCCTTTGCTAAGTTGTTGCAACTTGTTGCACTTGGATTTATTATTTTTGTCTTATGCAAACCCAGGAAGTGAATGACTAGACCTTTGCATTTAAGAGGACAATCAAAAGGCAAAGGACTAGCCGTAATACAAGTACCTGAGGAGGAAAAAGAGCAAGAAGCATTTCAGTTCAGAATTTCATGGATTCCTGTTTCTTTAGGGAATTTTATATGCCACCTCTAGAGACCGGTTCAAAGAGGGTAATTTTGTCTTTACAGAACTAGTTGTGGCTTTAACCATACAGCTCAAAGTTTCCTATGTTCTTAGCTTGGTATATTAGGAGCTCTTGATTAAATTATGTAGCTCCTAAAAAGGAAGGCACATGATAGAGTAACGTTTCTGAAGCAATGCAGATAAAAGTCTGGGAAGCATAGGAAATAATATCTGTGTAGGAGACCTTCTGGGAACCCTCTATATGCTGCCTTGAATTCTATGCAGGAAGAAAGGAAAGATCCAAGTTTAATTAATGAAGTATTTTCTTTGTACTTGCTGTGTAATTACGTGGTAATTCTGTGATACACTTGAAAGTAAAGCCCAGTTTCAATGGAGCTTTTTTCTAAGGAAGTGTATTTGAGAGCAATGTAAATAATGTTCAAATATCTTTTTTTGTTTAAGAAAATGAAAGTTCTTCAGGAAGAAAACCCAAGTTCTGTGACCTCTGTACATTATGAAAACTGAGGATATTGCATAGGTTGTATAATGGTCACAGTGAAGAGCAATGGGTTATGTATGCTGTGCACTGGAAATCCTATCTACTACCACCCCACCCCCCATGTTGACCATGCAGTCTCAAGATTATTTCCATTAACTTCAGGGCTAGAGGGAAGTAGGTTTCCATGTCCTTGCACACTCTCATCTTGCAACTTTAAGAAAAGCTCCAGTTGCTGTTGGTACCGTTCACAGCAAGATGAAGATATATGAATTTCTGAGTCAATGTACTTATGTCAGGAATGTTAATTTTTCACTTCTACAGGTCTTGGCACCTGTATTTCTGAACACGGCACTAAAGTTGATATCAAAGCAGAGAAACATTGGGGAAAATGTCATTCGGGCTTTTATAAGAATTCAATAGTAGAAGAAGCACCTTCTATGGATGGTATGTTTCAGGTGTTATGGGCATCATTTGTTAAATGGTCATCCATTTTGTTTTTAGTTCCATTGAAGATTTGGAAAGAGAAATGGAAGAGGTGAAGGTTTCATACCAAAACAAAACACTGGCATTGCAGAGGTAAAGATATGTTTGTTGCTGGGCACTTCAAACTACAGTGTATGAAAGGAGGAGTATTATAGAGGGAAGTGCTTAACATCCAAGCTGTAATTTAGCAAACATTACATGGGCTGAATGCCCACTAAAGTCAGTGGTGTAAGCAATGCCCAACTCTCTGCTTGATTTGTCAGAGCTTGTCAACTGTCTTATGTCAGTGGAAGGTAGCTTGTGCTAGAGGAGTACACAGGTACCAATGGAATGAAATTGTAGAATCCAGCCCATTGTTGGTTTTTCAAAGACCAAGATTTTGTGTTATGAGAAAACTTGCTTATATTTTGGTCTCCGTTCCAGTACCCCACAAAGGCACTGTATTTGTTTCAGAGTATAGTTATATTTTCCAAGTAAAAGGTCATAGATTTCTCATGACTTTCAAGTCCCTCTTGGGCAAGGAAGGATCATTTATGAGGTAAGCACAAGATGGTAATACCATAAAATGTGCAATTCTCATATGGATAAATATGCTGTGTGACAAACTTGGAGGCTACATTCAAGGAGTAAAAGGATGTTTTATGTCAGTGGAAGGTGCCTTGGCACAGAAAGAACACACAGGTGCTGAAGAAAAAAAATGCTAGGATCCATCCTTATAGCTAGTTATAAGAACGCCCACGTTTTGGATTATGGTACACCATTTGTGTATAGAAATGTATAGATGAGGAGACAAACAAATACTCATTACATAGTTGTAATGTGTTCTGTAAAAATATTTAGAGTATTTATACATTTTCTCTTGTGATTTCTCTGTTCTTCAAAGGATCCAAGTAACTGAAGCCCTCAGAACCAAACTGAGGAATGACGATGCTGACTCCAAGTAAGGGAATCTGAAAGTCTAAAACAAGAAGACTTCTTAAACCACCTGACTTAGATATTCCATCATAAAGTTTTCACTTGCCTATTTATGGCTGTGCTGCAGTATGGGCATGCAAATAAGTGATTATCTAGCTGAGCAACGAGAATGTAGATGGATTTTTCTAGTGCTTAAAGCGAGAATGAAAATTCTGAGAATATAATTACAGTCAGTGTCCTAAGCATCTGATGTAACTGATTTGTTCACATGTTGCCACAAAGACTTGTAACTGCAGCCAGTGCTGTAAATTACCTACTGTGCATCTAGAGACCCTGAAATTGTCTTTATGGAATACAGAGCAATTTTACAATTGGTTTATGCTGCTGTCTAGAACCCATTCAGTGGGTAGGTGGATCATGCCCACCCCCCAGTTGTGCAGTGGAAATTTAGGCAAAAGCAGGGTTTGGCTGGCTTGCTCATTCTGGATTTCATATGGCCTTCTCACATGGGCAGTCAGAATGGCCGGCACTCTTAACATATGGATTGTGCAACCATAATTTCAGATGATGATTACTGCATCTAAGATGGCTCTGTTACCACTTGCTATTTAGTGTTGCTGGCTCCCTGATGTCTAGTGCTTAGCAGGGGCAGCACACATTAATATAACAAAGTGGTCTCAGATTTCGGGGGGGGGGGCATTGTAAAGAGAATACTCCAATATTAGCATTCATTACTTTTGATAACAGCAGATCTTTGAAGTCTTCTTTAATGAACAGTTTAAAAAGGGGATGAAGTCAGTATTAACTTAAAGGATGTGGGCGCCACTTGAAGTTAACTAAGAGACAAACTTCATGCTACATGCAAAATCATTTAAGAAAACCCTGGAGACTTTTTTCTAAGGAGGAGCAGCTCATGATGGGTGACTTGGGTCAGACAAGTAGTGTTGTGGGGCAAGGGGCTGCATACTTTTCTTGACCACTATTTTCTGCTGCAGCTCCTCTCTCCCCCAAACTGCTTATCACTTCATGGGATTCCAAATGTGTGTTGGTAGTAATTTGTGCGTGAAACTTTATGGGAGGGAGGAGTAGATTGGCAGTGGAAGACTGTATGGGCAAAATGCCCCTTCCTTCCCAATACTCATTTTCCATTCCAAGCCCCCAAACTGCTAAGGTTTTGTTTAAGGTCTGCCTAGCTTGGCCTTGACACTTATGAAATCATACTCATGTTTGTGTATGCTCTCATTAGGTTGATCTGGGATACCATGAAGCACATCATGTTGCTGAGTACGGCAATACTTAAATCCCAGCAGGTATGTAGACTTTATATTAAAATGTTACAGCTCATTGCCTGTAAAAGCATATTAAAACAGGTTGTAGTGTGAGCATTGCTTTATATCTTTAATAAAAGTTTTTGTAGCTGTACTGTCTTTTGACAAGAAAAACTATTTTTAATGCAGAACTCTCGTGAGTTGGAAGAAAAACTGAACGAGGTTAAGCAGAGCAGACTAGGTAAGTTCTTAAAAGGAAATGAAATTATAGTTATCTTGACTTGGATCCAAACTCCCACAAATGGAAGGCGCTTACAAAAATGGATCTTCCTGCTTTCCCCCAAAGAACAACTGCTGAGGACTGCGAGACCCTTCTGAGCAATATGGCATGCTTTGTGGGTAGTGGGGTCAGCAAGGGAGGGGGCCTTGGGTGACTTTGCCACTCTTCCTTCTTGTATTTGTACAAGAGTAAAGGGTTAATATGTTTGAAAATTAGCAAGCTTATTGCCTTATTTCCCTTTTAAATTAACAGCACTAAAGAGAGCAGGGGAATGCAAACTGGCGCAAATACATGAAACAAAGAGAAAACAAAAAGATGAATTAGAAAATATGGAAGTAGGAGAAATATTAACGAAGGCTCGTCAAAATCTGCAACAGGAAATTAAGATGACTACACTGATTCAAAATATTTTTCAGGTAAAATAATTGTTAAAAGAACTGACAGATTTGTTAAATTACATCTATATAAGCTCATCTCGCTGAAAGTATCATCCCCTTGTGTTTTAAGTTATTGGTAAAAATTGCTTACTGGAGCAAAGGCCATGATCTGATTTTTTTTAGATAAGATTTCATGGCCTATTGACAAAATACAGTTACTCATTGGAAATATATGGGAAATGACCAGGTATATAGCTTGGTAACTTGCACTTGTCTGAGTAGAAGGCACTCCTGCTTGCGCCAAGGGAAAGGTCCATAATTTCTGTGCAATTTTCCATGCTGTCTTCAAGGATTCCCCAACCAACCTCGGGAACAACTCTTCCTCTTTTTTTTTTTTTTTGGCTGTCAAGTTGCAGCTGACTTACGGTGGCCCGTGGGGTCTCCAGACCTTCAGTTTGCCACTGCTTGCCTTCAGGGGGCTGCCAAAAGAGGAAGGAGGTACAGCAATCACATCCACAAGCAGAGTTCTTCATCATAATTCTTTATATCCAACCTATGGTATGAAACTTAGAAAAATCTTTTTAAGTGGTTCTCATACTGACAGTTTTGCAAAATTTGTGCCAAAATCACATGTAACAGCAGCATCCTAACGGTGAATGAGTACTTCTGAAACAGAAACCAACTGGAATAAGTTCTTTTAAAGCAAAGAGTAGTTGTGTTTATTTTTAGAATATAGAGAGCATGAGTCTGTATAAGTTATTGTTATGTACATCCTCAGACTGTAGTTTAACTGTGATCTGTTTCAGAGTCTTATTACTGCAAGTGGAGTCAATTGGGCAAAGGACCCAGATTTGAAGGCAATTGTTTTGCAGCTGGAGAAGAACGTGGCTGGACTCTGAAGAAGCAGCACTACCAATACTGTGTTTTTGTATATTCTCTGTACTGGCAATCTGTCTAACAGTTGTGTACGGACACTTTGTACTGATGTATACTTCAGGACTCCAAAAAGTTACTGCTGTAATGTGACCTCTAAGTTGTGTAAATAATTGTAAATGTCCACGGGGAGTTGGGAATATTGTGATTCCAGCCTAATTTTTGTCTCTTCTGCTTTTCTTACTGCTGGGAAGAAAGGTACTGTCTCTTTACTGGGACAAAGTCAGAACAATACTCTAGCTGGGTTTTGTCCTCACTTCCTGCCAGAAAGGCTACGTTTCACAGAGGTGGGCTCTGGTGGACTTCACTATCAATTGTTAGTCATGAACATATTTTATGCAAAACATGCTTCAAACTAGCTGTGTAAGAACCAGTTTTTAGCATTTTGATAAAAGTTTAAAATCATTCTAACTTTAGTAGCTTTAGAAATCCAGGTTCAGTAATGGTGGATTTTCATTTCAAAATTCTGGGCAGCCAAGAGCTGTCTAGTACAACAGTATGCTTAGTTACTCTAGGTTAGGTTTCTGTTCACATTCTTCTGTGTATTGTCATTCTTCTCTATATATATGTAGGTGAAGAAAGTGAATTTATCAACAGGGATTAGCTTTTTAATGATGGTGGGGTGATTCACATGCTTGGTATTCTAAATAAAAACCTTTTTTGTGTTATAAGAAGAAAAACATGCCTTTTTTATTAATGCATTTTGCTACTTTTAAGGTATGTTCTATTAAAATGAAATTACAGAAGGGTGTAACTATCAATTCTTCCACTTTAATGTGAGTTGGTAGAGGGGTAAATTGCTGTTTAAAAGCTTTCATTGAGGTTTTCTACATGGTTGGGATAGAGTTGCTAACAGTGATCAGTTCCCCTGGAGAAAATGGCTGCTTTGGAGGATGGCCTGTATAGCACTGTACACTGATGAGGTCTCTTAGCGCCCCAACCCCAAATTTCCAAATATTTCCACACCCAGAACTGGAAACCCTAGTAGATAGTAGGAAAAACAAACATTAACCTGCCTTCTTCCATGTGCTGCATATGTAAATCTCATGTGGTGGGATTCTACTTCTGCTACTAATAGGGTATCACTATAAATCTGCAAAAAGATGCTACCTGCCACATTGTGAACACAAGTAAAACTGATGTAGAGGGGCAGGTTATGTCACTACTTACCATATGCTGCTCAGCTTACTCCCCCAAATTTTAAATCCCAGTGTCAAACTCCTTTAATACACCTACAACAGCCCCAGTCACTGTAAACTCACGCTCGCAATGCAATGGCTCTTGAATGTGTGCCTTAACACTCACTGCAGACTTCAAGGGAGCTGCGGAGTGGGAGGCGAAAACGTAACTTGCCAGCTCTAGTTCGCATCCCCCTTCTCGCCCCACCCCCGGCTTCCTGAAGTCCCGTTTTCCAGGCTGGAGGAGGTGCTTCCTACTCTGGCCACGCCCCTCGCTCTGTCAAGTCAGCGCCCAGGTATTCTCTCTAGGCAAAGTCACGCCCTTCGCCGGGCGGGGCTTGGCGAGATCCACGCCCCCTCCCTCCCGCAAGGCCCAGCCCGGATGCGCCCTTTCCCCGGCCTGGACCGAGGGTCACCATGGGCAGTAAGATGGCGGCCGCCACTAGGGTCGTTCAGGTAGGTCAGGCAAGGCGCCTCCGGAGCGGTAGATCGTGCCGCCTGTGCGCCAGGCCGGGGCGAGCGTGTCGAGGCCTGGGTTTGGAGACGGAGCGATTAGCGGGTGGGAAGTGCTGCTGCGGCCAGTGTCCTTGGAGGGAGGGAAAACTCTGCAGGAGGACGCTGCGGGGGCTTGCATGGCCAAAGGTGGCGGCGGTGGGGAGAAGCGGTTCGGTTGGCCGGCCGACTGAGTGCGGGAGGTGGGGGCCGAGCTGGGGCCTCTCCGCAAAGAGGCTGTTTTCCCCCGGCGGATTCGCAGAAAGGCGCGAGATCGTATCCTGGAGTCGTTGTTTGCTTAATGAGGACCCTATTTTGACAGCCAGTGTCCCCTCCTTGCCTAGGACAGCCCTGGGGAGGGTAGTTTCTGCAAGGCTGGTGCCCAAGGACTTCGACAGTGTTTTCCTTTGTCACTTCGCAGAAGTTCACCACGTTAAGCAGCTATTGAACTTGCATTTTTCCTGTTGGGGTGCTGTCCACACACATAGCAGCTTTTGTGTGGGCTGTAGCCGGGGCCATGACTAGGGCGGAGGGAGGATGGCTAGGTCCGTCTTAGTTTTCCTTCCCTTCCTCTGCCCAGGATAGGAAAGTGTCATAATAAATTCCTTGGTGGAAGAGGGTGTGATGTAATGTAATCGCTCCGTTGCCTCCTTGAAACAGAAACTGGGTTGAAAGATAAAAAGGGAAAGATTTTGGGGGAAATCTGTGTTAATGATTCAGTGTGACCATTGGAGGCTACGCTTTAATGCTAGCTAGCCATCCATGCGGCTAATCTCTGTCCTTGAATAGTACAAGAATGAGCCCAGCACCACCACTGGATTTATTTCTGGGCATCCTTAGCAGATGAATTGACATGGGTTTTTTTCCTCTGGAGATAATTTAGGAATACATTGAAATCTTTACCTTTTGTAAGTCAGTTCTGCAGAAATGGTAGTGTACTCAGATGTGTTTGCTGGTTTTGCATTCCAAGAGCTGTGTTGATCAGTCCTGTAATACACATTAAAAGGACTAGAAAGCAAAGCATCAGTATTTGCTGGATTTCATCTTTGGCAAGAAACATTTTATCTCATACATCTATTACTGTCTTACCTTCCTCATGTATCTTCCATTTCCTTTCACTTGTTTCCTCTTTAGGTAGTAAAGCCACATACACCCTTGATTAAGTTTCCAGACAGAACAAATATCCCCAAACCTATAAGTAAGTATCTCTTTTGTAAACATACTTGTATTAGATAACATTTTTGAGTACCAATGGCAGTTTTGAAATGGGATGTCATTGGTATGCTCACTTTGACTAAATCAGCAGGCACTGCCAGTGCCTCAGTGTGGTGGTCAACTGAAACTGAATCCAGGCAAAACAAAGGTGATGTTGGCTGGTAGAATGTCTTTATTTATTGAGAGTTTCTTCACTGTTGCTGATCCATACTATGGTAACCTGAAGGCTAGATTACTGCCATACACTGTACATGAAGCTGCCCTTGAACATCATTTGAAAATTTCAGCTGGTGCAAAATATAACAGCCCATTTGTTACCTACTGGGGGCTGCCCATTAGAACTAAATTACATTGGTCCTAGAGTCTCTTCACTGGCTGCCTCTTTGTTTGTGGATCCTATTTAAGATGTTGCTGGTTACCTTTAAAGCCCTCGCTTCAAGAATTGTCTCTTGTGATATGGGCCTTTATGGTAGTTGTGAGTCTCCTAGCAGTCCCCCTCTCTTGAGAATATAGTTTGTTATGGCTTGAGCCATTTTGTTGCTGCCCTGATGCTGTGGAACAGCCTCCTGGAAGCAAAGCTGTAAAATAGTTATTTAAGAGAGCTTATATTTGGGAGCTCTGGCATAATTGTATAATGCATTTTAATATATATTTATTTTTATATCATATTTGTTGTTGTTACCTACTGTGGGTCCTGACAATGTTGAGAGAAAAATGGGGTGTATGAACATTTTCAGTAAATAAATACATTTATGTCTTTATTTAGAAAGTTTATTTGTTGCCTTTCCAGAGACCTGCTCTAGGTGGCTCACAAAGTATAAAATGATAAAATCATTGAAATTAACAAACCATTAAAAAACAGCCATAGTATTAAAATGGCATAAAACATTTAGTAGTCTAAAATGGTACTGGTAAAAGAGTCCTCAGCCTATAAGCAGGCTCAAAAAGCTGAGAAAGATAAACCTTTAGTTAAAAGCCTGATTCAGGATTTCAAGCTTGCTTTCTGGTTTAGGATTGAAATAATTTTGAACTAATATTTGCTGTTACTTTGGAGGTGCCATTCCAAGCACTGGAGAAGTGAATTTTTTTTTGCAGCACATCACTACCCCTTCAGGCAATTCTGGACAGACAATAACAGAAGTGCAGTATATGTTTCCTATACTGTGAATAATGCTGGTGATCAGAACATTAATTCATATAGTGCTGCTCTTATAATAAATGGCAATAAGCATTTGATCTTTTGTCCCTTGAAGATTTCTGTAGAGGCCCTCTATTTAGAACTGTCAGAGGTGGAGATCTAATAAAATTTATGGCCAATGTATCTTCTCAAGTCTATAATTTGCAACCTTAGGCCCTGCCTAACATTGTATGCTTTTTAAAAAGCCCTTTCCTGAGCCCTTGAAATACCTTTAACACATCATTCGATTCTGTGGATTTGGCATTATCTTCAGAAAATCCATGCTGTGTTTTGGTGTTCATGCTGGGAATTCTTCCAGTGTTTTTGGAACTTAGAACCCCAGTTCTCTCAAGGATCATCTCAATATCTTGGTCAATGTTTTATTTCTTGATGTATGCCTTTTAATAATGAGTTGCATAATCTGGGATGTCTGAAATATTTGTGCTAATACAGATGGTTTTGGATCTATTTTGTTGGTCTTTCAGTGCAGGAATCTTTAGAATCAAGGGTGCCTCCGCTCCATCCTTCAGCCTCACAAAGGTCTCTAGGAGGTCAGCCGCCATCCTATCAAAATATTTCATCCATTAGTAGAGCACAAGGCACGCCAGACACTGCAGAACTAGTACGGACTTTACCTACAAAATACCGGAGGAAACCTGTGTCAGTTGAAGAGATGGAATACATCCAAGTAAGTTCCAGAATATTTGTAGCTTCCTTTGGTATTTATTATCTCTTTACAACTTTGACATGGCTCCTCTACATAATAAATTACTAGCTCTTGTTTATGCTTACAGTCCTGTCTTGTAACTATTTCTCTGAATTAGAGGGTAATTTTGCAAGTAGAGATTATTGTGTCTCGTTGTGACTGCTTGTAAAAGCTTCTGCATGCAATAAAAGTTGGCTCAATATTCTTCCCAGTCCCCAAGTTGGTAGGCTATCTATCTGTATGCTATTGGTTGAGGGTGCATACTCAAAATTATGTAGGTAATCCTTCACAAAGGGAGTATTAGTGGAAGATAGCTCTATACTTCAAATGGTTAAATTGGTTTAGGTGCATAAAAGAATGATTCTACTTATGTAAGATTTAAGCAGTTATAATGAGTACAAGTTCCATGTTTGTTCTGTGTTAGTCTTTCTTTGTTTCTAGTTGTTGTTTTTCTTTTTAGTGTGTAAAAACTAATAATTTTTTTAAAAAAACAAAACAAAAAACAAAGGGAGTATTAGTGGAAGATATACAGCTAGAACAATATAGAACTATAAACCACTACATGGGTTCCTCCATTTAGTTCAATTGGCTGAGGAAATTTCACTTCCCGTTTCAATGGTAAATTGATGTAATTATTAGAGCATTCTGGAGGTGGCTGCAAATGAAGTACATTATTTTTAGGTTATTGTTTTAAATTATGTTTTGTGGTTGCTAAGCTAAAAAGGAGAATATATACATTCAGAAACAGTAACAGAAATGTGTTCATGTCCAGTTTACAGCCATTAAGGCATATATCTACAGTTATCATTTGCTTTAAATAGCCCCTTCTGCTCTATTGCTGCTCCGTCAGCTGTCAGGCGTATTAATTTTCTTTTTCTTTAACCTGGTACCAGATTGCAGTCTTTTGGGGAGGAGGTTGCAAAATGCTGGCCTTTTGCTACTTTTCCATGGCTTGTACCACAGGACAGTGATACGCACTCCACAGCTCGCGAGCTGCATATGGTTCTTTCTGTCTTGTCACCAATGGCTCTTCTGAAACTTTGCGAGATAGAGGGAGAAAGTGATGGGACAGAAGATAAGAGGAAGCCCCCATGAGTTGATAGCAAGTGAGTCAGGGCGATGCTAGCATACCTGCAGCTGTAGCAGATAGCAAAGAGGGTTTCCAATAATGCTTCATCTTGGTAGAACTTTCTTTGTCCCTGATTTCAGTGCACTTCTCAGCAGTGCTTGTTGTAGCTAGCTGGGGCTTGTAGCCTCAGGCTGGTGGAACTGTCTTACAAATTGCTGCAGACACAACTGACTGGACTCCAGCATGCATGGGCACCACTTTGCTGCTTGGGTGCTCTCATCTTAATTCTTTCCCTCCCCCTTTCTGATTTGTTCCCAGGACTCATCCCTTTTACTTAGCTGTGATGCTCACAGAGCCCAGGTAGGCAGCAGATTGTTGCTGAGCACGTTCACTCAGCTCTATCCTGAGGAAAACCACCAAACCAAACTCTTCTGTCCACCCCCTCTGCTGTTTAATCTCTCTCTCTCTCTGTTATTCATGGTGGAAGTGAGAAAAGAGGCAGGCGTGTATAATGTTACAGGTATGTTGAGGCTTCATTTGTGTCAGACGTTTTATTACCCTGTAGAAGGCTGACTAAGCCGTGGCTGATTGGCTTAGGCTGTGCCGGCTGAAATTGAATCCGACAAAGACGGAGGTCCTGTGCCCGAGTCGGAGCAGTCCGGGGGTAGGGATCCCACTCCCGATCTTCGATGGGGCGCCACTGGTGCCTGCGCTGGAGGTTAGGAGCTTGGGAGTGCTCCTAGACATCTCCTTAACAATGGAGGCCCAGGTAGCAGCCACTGCCAAGTCGGCCTTCTACCACCTCAGGCTGATTAGGCAGTTGGTTCCCTTCCTTGAACGCAACGACTTGCCAACAGTGATCCACGCATTGGTCACCTCGAGATTGGATTACTGTAATGCCCTCTACATGGGGCTGCCCTTGTCCCAGATCCAGAAGCTGCAGCTAGTGTAGAATGCAGTGGCGAGGCTGCTGTTGTGTCTTCCTGTGTGGGAACACATCCAGCCCACCCTTAAAGCACTGCACTGGATGCCTATAGCATACCGGATCTGGTTCAAGGTGCTGGTTATCACCTTTAAAGCCTTTTATGGCCAGGGACCTTCATACCTGAGGGACTGCCTTTCCCCCCAGAGAGCACTGCAGTCGGGAATCGGTTGGTCCTCCCGAACATCAAGGAGGCCAGGCTAGTGATAACTAGGGCCAGGACTTTCTCGGTGGCGGCTCCACTCTGGTGGAATGAGCTCCCAGAGGAGATCAGGGACCTGCGGGACAGTTCCGCAGGGCCTGTAAAACGGAGCTCTTCCGCCAGGCTTTTGGAGCCGCCACCACCACTGCCACCATTGTTATCTGACAGCCTATGAAGAGCAAGCCCGACCATCTGGGTCCCACAATTACAGCTCGAGCGGACCACCCGGAAATTTGGGGAATATCAAGAAGCTGACTGTACGCCGAGGATTGAACACTAGCACTTTAATATGTTGTAATATTTATAGTTTTAAACTGTGTATTGATGGTTTTTATATTGTAGTTTTTATTGTCACATTTTGCAGTGTTTTATACTGGTTGTGTAAGCTGCCCTGAGCCGGCTCTGCTGGAAGGGCAGGGTAAAAATCTAATAAATAAATAAATAAATAAGTCTGACACAAACGAAGCCTTAACTTATTGTATGCTGTATGTGCCTGTCTGCCTTTCTTCCCTCAACATTTGCTGCAGAGAGCTTTCTTCTCTTTATGAAGAGTTGGCAGCTAATCCTCACAAATCCAAAACCAAACCTACAATTAACTCAAGAGACAAAAATATTCACAAAAATATTCTTAACTCTTTACTGGATTGTGGCTTAACATGGAAAGTTTCTTGGCCAGAAACTAGAGAGTCTGTTCTCAGATTATCTTGAACACAGTTCTTCAGGAGCCAATCCTAAGTACGTCTCCTTGGAAGGAACTCCCATTTTATGCCATGGGACTTACTCCCAGGAGCTTTTTCTAAGGATTGCAGCCTCTGTGATGTCTTACTAAGAATGCTCACCTTTTGTCTGCTGGTGCCTCCTGTGCCTTTAAGAAGGAGAGTAGAAGAAGATATTGGATTTATAGCCCGCCCTTCACTCAGAGTGGTTTGCAATCTCTTACCCTTCCTCTCCCCACAACAGACACCCTGTGAAGCAGGTGGGGCTGAGAAACCTCTCAGAGAACTGCTCAAGAGAACAGCTGTGCAATACTGTGGCTGACCCAAGGTCACCCAGTAGCTGCATGTGGAGGAGTGGGGAATCAAACCCGGTTCTCCCAGATTAGAGTCTGCACACTTAACCACTACACCAAACTGGTTCTAAGAGTTGCCTGACAAGTAGAAATTGTGCAGGTGCATCTGGCTGTTTACAATCCTAATGTTTACAAGGCTGCCAGTGAAGCAGTTCATAATCTGAGACATGCACTTCAGGAGCCTTTGCAGTGACAGGGGAGACTGGGGTCACCCTCTTGTGTCATGTAGTGCATGCAGTTGGGGTGGAATACGGTTTTGTTCTGCCTCTAGGAATGATATGCAAAGTCTGGGCAGCTTTGTGCCACTGAACTGTGGTAGAGCTCTTTGCACTAAGCTGGTATGCGAGGGAAAACAATGACACCTTGTGAGCCAGGCTGTGCTTTTAAAGTGCACACTGAAGTAAAATTAAGTTACGGCACCTTCTGCTGCCCAGGTTTCTACCTTTGCATGTTATGTGCTATCAAATCGCTTCTGACTTACGTCAATGGTATGAATTAATGATCTCCAAGGCATTCTACAGCCTTGCTCAGGTCAACGGAAGGCCATGACTTCCTTTAGTGAGTCAGTCCATCTTATGTTGAGTCTTCCTCTTTTCCTATTGACTTCAACTTTTCTTAGCATTATTGTCTTTTCCAGTGAGTCTTGTCTTCTCAGGACATGACCCAAGTATAATAGCCTCAGTTCAGTCAACCAGACCTATTGAATAACTTTGAGCACAATGCATAGGCTTTTTTGGTTGATGGTGGATGTGGCTCTTTGTGATCTGTGGAGTGAGTACCACTGTCCTAGGGAATCAAACGAACACTTCTGGGTGGCAGAGTGGGATGGACAGGCTACCCTAAATCTACCAAGACCCATAAACAACAGATGGAGGAAAGATCCAAATGGTGACACATGATTTTGTGTGGTTCTGTATTCCTCTTGAACTTAAGCATTATATCAGTGGGTTAACAAGTGCAAAGAAAGCCCAAATTATAATTAAATACATAGGAATATATACTGATTAAAAGATTAATATATAATATTTTCTTTTACAGCGTGGAGGTCCGGAATAATACAGAAGACCAGACTATTAGCTACTGCTGAACAACCAATTATTCTATTCACAATAAAGGCCTTTATAATTCTTTGGATGTTATAAATGTCTGTAGGCAAATAGCTTTGTTAAAGGCCTTTTTTTATGAGGAATGGAAAGGTGTAAATGCCTGAAACAGTGTATATATCCCAAATAAGAAGACAGTTCTGGCTGAGTATATTTCTACTTTATTGCCACCACACTATTAAAATTTATTTTATTAATATGCTCAGTACTATAATTTTTAATATCTCATTGAGGCAATAAGGAAGAATCCAGGATCTCTGATAGCAAAATTTCTTTTGCATCTCAGCAGACTGCCAGTTTTCCTGTTTCCTCTTTTTTTGTAATGCCTATCTGGCTGTAAAAAGTGAGGTTTTTACCTCTGTTCTTCAGGTGGGTTGGTTTGGTGTCGTTTGGCATAGTGGTTAAAGAGCGGTGGACTCTAATCTGGAGAACCAGGTTTGATTCCCCACTCCCCCACATGAAGCCAGCTGGGTGACCTTGGGTCAGTCACAGTTCTCTCAGAGCTCTCTCAGCCCCACCTACCTCACAAGGTGCCTGTTGTGGGGTGAGGAAGGGAAGGTGATTGTAAGCCACTCTGAGACTCATTCAGGTAGTGAAGAGCAGGGTATAAAAACCAACTCTTCTTCTTTTGGGGTCTCCCCCCCACACAAGTTTTAAGAGTGGTGATGACATTAAGACAGCATTTGTCAATGTTAGTGATTATTGGACATATTAAAGTTTGTTACAAACACATTTATTGCAGATTCATCAGCCTTCTGTTTTCGGTAAAACAAATACTTGGGAATCCTTGGGACCTGATCCAGTTGAGCATGTGTTGCCTTGCATAGAGAAATGACAGAAGACCTTATTTTCTGCATATGACTTTGCACACAAAGCAAGGGTATGCCATGAGAATTTGTGCATACTTCCTATATGCCTGTCCTACCCCACTTCCTCTTCTGTGCTGTAGAAATGACTTGTGCTTTGATGTACAAGCAGCCAGCATGGTATACAAAAGGAAGGCAGGGTGGGAATATAGAAGGTGAGCACAAACCTCCCATTCAGTGCTCCTTCACACTGCCTCATATGGACCGGTGTGCTCGTGTTGGGTGGAGGGAAGGCAGGGGTCACAGAACTTCTTCATGCGTGAGGGCTCAGTCTGGCCTCAGTTGGATGGGACTCTGACCTTTTAAGTATTTCAGAGTTACTATCTGGGGAGTCCATGAATTATTGTTGCCGCCTGTTAGGATGTTTATAGTGGCATTCTTTGAATAAAGTCTTAAGAAACTGGAAACTGCACTAAAAATGTGGGTTTTAAGCATATTTAAAGCATATCAGGGACCTTATCCAGAGCTCACACAAGGATTGTGAGTCTCCCCTGCTTTCTCTTCCCTCAGCAGTTTCTTCCACTACCAGCAAAGCCAATTCTCAGTGTCATGGGACCCACAGGTAATAATAGCCGTGTCTTTGGCTGCAGTGAGGTGGCAGAAGAGGATGAGTGCCGTGCAACTCTGCTGATGCAGGAAGGACAATTTTGCCCCCTTTCCCCTCCTCACTACAGCCCACTGATCTGTATTACCCTGCACAGGTCCTGCAACCCTAGGAGTGGGTTTTTCCAGGGTCGGGAGAGACTGCTGGGTGGGAGAGGAAAGCAAGGGAGGATCTGGAGCCATATTTGCCTTCCACTGATGAATCGCACAATCCAAACCAAAGATCTGGTCAGATGGTTTAAACTGGCTTTTAACTGTCTAACTGAGCTCCCAATCTCTTCTCTTCGCCCCCCCCCCCAGCACACTGGTGCAGTATAAATTTAGGAAAATTGTCTGACCGAGAGGTAGTCACCCCCTCCCCCTTTTTGTGTGTTTAAAATCAAAGTAATCACAACTATACCAGTAATGCAAAACTAGACTAGGGCAAGTTACTTCAAGCTGGGCAACATCAATGGGGCAGTAGTCAAATGATGCCTGGGTGTACTACACAGTAATTGTATTAAATGGTTTCTGTGGCTAGGAATAAGTTGATAGGACACATTTACAATGAGCCTGACCGAAGCTGGCTCATGGAGCAATATATAAGGAACAGTATCTTAAATTTTCCCTTGGTCAGAGATTAAAAGATGTTGCTCTGCTAGATTTCTAATTTTGCATTTTCCAAAATATGCAAGAATTACCTCAAATCTGTCTGTCTCTAGTTGATTCTGATTGACTGGAGTTGCAAAGGTGTTGAGGCTTTTCTTTTTAGACAGCACCAACATACAAACATACTTACTAGATTGTCTTCCTTTTTGAAAAATTGTCAACCAGTTAATATTGGTAGTAGTTTATGGGCTCAGAAATGTCTCATGAGCTCTGATGTGTAAATTATGTGCATTTGTTTCAGGATAAAGTATTATGATCTGTACGTACAAAGGATGGATTATTTTCTTTGGGTGGATCAGTGGGGTATTCACCTGGGAAGAACTGCTAAAACTGCTACACCCAGAACAGACTGGCAGAACAGGGTGTAAAATAAGACTCATCCCGACTTACATGTTGCATATGAAGGAATTCACTGGCAAAGAGCAGCAACAGATTGTATAACTAAAAGATTCTGGGAGGCACCTCACTTGCGTTTGTAATAACTATAATTATTAGGAAAGGCCAGAATGAACGTGGCTTATCATTATTATCATTGTGTAAGGCTCGTTCTGAATGTTGACTCTGACTTCTCAAGCCATTGATCCATGAGCTGCTGCTTTGCTTTTGTTAAGTTGTTTCCATATGTGCAACTTTTTTTGATAGTACAGCCTATTTGTGTAAAAAAAATGTAAGTTTAGACTGAAGAACATTATGAAAGATAGAAGTGCAGCCCCCCACAGTTCTAACCATTATGTAATACATTTATGTTGTTAATTTTGTGACCGAAATTTTTATCTTGTGAAAAGAATTGTTTGATGGATTGGTATGAATGCTTCCATTGCCAGCTGTGTGGCAATATCTCCCGTATTTTTCTAACTCTTCCATCTCTGCTAGTGACAATGGAAATTACTTCTGAGATAGAGATAAAGAGGCTGTCCAGGTTGAACGGGGTACCATAAGCAGAATGTACAAAAAACTACCAGCATACTAAAGCAGTAAAAGGTTGTCCAATCTATTTCTTATCCCTGTCTTATTCATTAGAATGGAAAATCGTAGCACACTATCCTAGCAATTGATATGTTTACCTTATGGTATTAGGTGTCTCTGCACAGTCTGCTGTTTTGCTACTGTGGGGAAGAGACAAAGAACATCAAGCAGAGTGCACGTATAGCATTCTTTTTGGATATAAACTCACAGATGATTAGCAGTACTATTACTGATCATTTGGAAGTCAATGGACTGGACTCTGAACACCTTCCTGTTTCTGTAATGGTAGAGTGGACATCACAAATAGATTTCTTAACAAGGTGAAAGATGTCTGGGCACAACCTGCTATGGGAAAGGAACTCCAGATCTTGCCCAAGATACCTATTAGTCATATGCTCTAGAAGCAATTTATAAATATGTCTGTGAAGTTCTCAGACAAATTTGTGAGTGGTCTTGATTTTATTTTTCAGTGGGAAGCTGTTACACCAAAAAGGAAGCAATAAACAATATAAACCATTATGTAGGATTTCATTGACTAGGAATAATGATGAAAAAATGCAAGAAAGCAGTTTTTGTTCTGCTTTCATTAGGATAATTTTAGGTAGGAAATATGTTTTCATACAATGAAAGGAATGGAAGTATTTTGCTGGAGAAATAAAACTACAGCCAGCTGAGGAACTCCAATTCTACAAAGAAGACGGGGACGGCAAAGGATGAGATGGTTAGACAGTGTCATAGATGTAACGAACATGAAATTGAGTAAACTTCAGAGGACGGCGGAAGACCGGAAGGTCTGCCGTGATCTGGTCCATAGGGTCACGAAAAGTCGGACTCGACTGCGACTGAACAACAAAAACAATGCTTCACTAAAAAAACCTGTCTTAGAAACAACACGTTTATCATGGCATATATTTTCATAGACTAGCCTACTTTATCAGATGTATCTTGAGAATCAGAATTTACAGCAGCTCACATCACACACTAGTTAGTCTTTATGGTGCCACAGGACTATATTTTTTTAACTACAGTCTACTTGTTTTCCTAGAATGTGTCTAATGACTAATGCTGACAGCCATAAACTCCGTATTTTGGATTTTCCTCCCAAATGAAGTGTAGCCTTATAAAAGTACTAGGGAAAAGGCCAGTTGTGGAAATAAATACAACGGCCTCTAGAAAGAGGCTCTGGGCGGATGCACTAGGAAAAAGGCCCGTTGTGGAAATAAATACAACGGCCTCTAGAAAGAGGCTCTGGGCGGGTGCCCCGGCCTTGGACACTCAGTGTCAATTTGCTGTGGTGACCTCAGCCGGGTATAATGACACTGAGCCCACCATTTTCTCCAGAGGAACTGATCTCTACTACCTAAAGAACAGTTGTAATTCTAAATGATCTACAGCCCTCACCTGGAGATTGGTTGGTTTGGAGGGTGGAGTCTATGGCTTTGTACCTGTCCGAGGTCCCACGCCTCCTGAAACCTCACCCTCTCCAGGCTCTATCCCTCACATCTCCAGGAATTTCCCACCAGGAGTTGGCAACCCTATCTCCTTCCCAGCCAATCATCAACCTACCTTTATTTCCCCCTCACTCTTCAGCTTTCCACCCCCCACACACCTGCAGCCTCTCCCGTGCTCTGAAGCCCTGACTGCTATGTCACATTGGCTGTCATACGGGGGCCACCTCAGCAGCATATAAGGATACAGAGCCCACCATTTTCTCCAGGGGAACTGATCTCTGCCATCTGGAAAGCAGTTGTAATTCTGAGTGATCTCCAGCCCTCACCTGGAGATTGGACACATTTTACCTCAGAACAGCAAACTGTTTAGAATGTTAGAGGCAAAAGCCAATCAAGTCGCATATGCAAACGACCTCTGTGTTCCGAGGCAAAGGGCAATGAGGCTGCATATGCAAATAACCTCTGTGTTCTGACTGGCTATGGGGGGGGGGGCAGCAAACTGTTTAGAATGTTGGAGGCGAGACTCAAGCAATGCAGCCAGTGGATAGGGACAGATTCTGAGTGACACACCAGGGCGTCAACCAATTCCGGCGTGTGTGGAATGTTCTAGAGAAGTGCCACCACCATTCGGCTTTTATATATAAGGGAGATTAGTGTGCAAATTATTGTTCTAAAAGGATACCACACAGGTAATTTTGTACTTTCGAGACTTTGCCAGCCTTTGTAAAATATGCTGTAATTGTTTGCATTTGTTTGCTTTGCCCTACCATAATCAGTTCTTTTCTCAAACCTATATCAACACATAATTTCACCCATTTAATTTACTTAACAGCTTATCATAAAGGAAACTTTATTTACTTCACTTGTAGCCCACCTTTCTCACTGAGACTCCAAGGCAGATTATAAAATTTTCTTTAAAAAATCGATCAGGCGGCAAGAACCTCCAGTAAACAATACAAACAACAAACAGCCTAAGGCATTGTTATGACACAAACTAGAACAGGGGTGTGTTAAGGACTGAGATTGATATTTGCTTTATGGATTTATGTTTGCTGCTACACACACACAAATGGACTGTGCTCACACATACACTAGGCTCAGAAAGCTGCATAAATCACCTGTTGTGATACTACACATAGAAGGTGCATACATCAGCATACATGTGAATGAGGTTTCAGATACACAGCATCAGCCTGGTGAGAAAGCACACATCTCCATTGTTGTCAGCAAAACAGCAACTTAAGGAAGAAGCACCCCCATTGTTGAAACTGTCTGCTGTCACATATTCTGCATCTCTACTTTATTTCACATTGGCATTTCCTGCTAGATGGACCTTTTATGACCAGAGAATGGCCAAGCTTCATCTGCACTTCAAGGAGGTTCCTTGACGCCAAGTTTCACACTTGCCCAGATGCCATCCTTTGAGTTAGATCTTAAGTTACAATATTGCCCAACCCTCTAGGTTGCCACCCCTTACTGCACGCAACCAATAGAATTAGTTTTGGGACGGACTAACAGGTAGGTGGGTCCACAGGTTGGCACAGTTGCCACCCACCCAAAGAACCAGCTATAAAAGGACCAGTCACCTGGCCCTTGCTAGCTACACACCCTGCAACACCCCCTGTCTGCTTTAACTCCCCTTTTGTCCAGCTTTCTATCCCAAATCCTTGCCTCTATGGTCCACACAAGCTGGCTGGTTCTAGCTGTGTGATAAACTTCCCTAGATTCTATTTCTTCCCATCCATTCTTCATTGGAACTGACAAGCTTCAGGACAGATAAGTATCTCCCATCATCACCCTACCTGCTAATGCAAAAGTGACTATTTTAATTGTATTTCTAAGAAACTTGATTGAATGTGTGAGTGCATCAGTGTTGTTTGTATGTGATTTATATATTCTTAACTAAAAGACAGTTATTTTGAACAACACCAGCCTTGACTCCTTTTACTGGTAACCCTTGGGGGGAGCTGGACCTTGGTAGACATTGGCAAGAACCCATATAAAATTTGCCAATTGCTGTAGATAAAGCAATTCGGCTAACAGGTGGCCAAACTGTGGCTCTTTCACACTTATTGTGCGGCTCCCAGCAGGGCAGTTGAGGAAGCTAAATATCATTAGCAAACAAATATAACTGGACAAATAAATATTATCAATATCTGCTTTTACAGCTGTTGTTATTTTGGCAGTCTAATGTTAATAAAAAGCAAATTTGCATATTTCCTATTAAAACGTGTAATATTTGTTCATGTCTTGTGGCTCTCAAACATGACATTTATTCTATGTGGCTCTTACGTTCAGCAAGTTTGGCCACCCCTGAACTAGAAAGCGGGTTGCAAAGGTGGAAGCCGACACAGTAACAAGAAGATGGTACATGCAAGAAACATTGCAATTGACCACAATTTTACTCCCTTATACAAACAACCTCCTGAGCTGTTCCATCGCATATAAGGAGCATATAAGAACAAGCTCAAATCATTTGGCCACCAAATGAGAAGGGAGCACTCACTGGAGAAGACCCTGATGCTAGGAAAGACTGAAGGTCAAAGAAGAAGGGGATGGCAAAGGATGAGATGGTTAGACAGTGTTATCCAGGCAAGGAACATGAGATTCAGCAAACTCCGGAGCACAACAGAAGACAGGAGGACCCGCCCTGATGTGGTCCATGCGGTCGCAAAGAGTCAGACTCAACTGTGCAACTGAACAAGAAGAACATAAGAGAACCCAATGTTGGATCAGGCCAACGGCCCATCCAGTCTAACACTCAGTCATACAGTGGCCAAAAATACCAGATGCCATCAGGAGATCCATCAGTGAGGCCAGGCCCAGGACACCAGAAGCTCTCCCACTGTTGCCCCCACCACCACCAAGAATACAGTGCATCACTTGCCCCAGACCAAGAGTTCCTATCTATAACGTGTGGCTAATAGCCACTGATGGATCTCTGCTCCATATGTTTATCTAATTCCCTCTTGAAGCCGTCCATGCTTGTAGCCACCGCCACCTCCTGTGGCAGTGAATTCCATGTGTTAATCACTCTTTGGATGAAGAAGTACTTCCTTTTATCTGTTCTAACCCGTTCTAATCATACTTGGACGGGAAACCTCCACGGAACTTTCCACGATGCAAGAAAGGCAAGGCGGTAAATAGGATAGGCGGCCGCAGCCACCATAAATTAATCAGGCAGCAGCACCCACTTATTTCTGATGTTACAAGCTGCAGTCGCAGATCACACACTCGGTCCTGCGGCTTTAACAAAGCGGCAAACAAAATCTGCCCGGGAACGAGCGGAAACGTTCCAGAGCTCGCCTCATTTCCGCCTATGATAAAATGTCACGGCGAGCGTCTGCGAAGAAGGAGCTCGAAGAACGAGAAGGGGCGGGGCTTCTTTTCAGGAAGTGTCTGGTTTTATTGTAGAGACGGTTGCTAAGGTCTGGGCGGAAGCCTAAGGAAGGAAATTCATTGGTCACAGATTGGCGCGTGCGCAGCAAGCTGATTTTTCATGACGTGAGGGCGGGCGGGGAAGGAAGCCGGAAGCGGCTTGGAGCTCCTGTAGGGACGGTGTTAAATCACCCTTCACTTCCCCCCTCCTCTGTTACCGGAATGGACGCGCGAGCGCGAGCCAAGCGCTACGAAAAGTTGGCCTTTCTGGGTGAAGGGCAGGTAAATCGGAGCGTCGGAGGGTTGCATGATAGAAAAGGGGGGGGGGGCAGGTGTGCAGCGTGCACAAGGCTCTGGGCGAACTGGGGCAGAAGCGTATGAAAATACAGGGTGCGTATTTTTTACAAATACCCTCTTGCCCCTTGTCTGTACTTCCCCAAGTACACTATGCATGAAAGTAGCAACGTGTACCCCCCACCTTGTAATAGCCTGAGGTTTTTTTCTGAGTGCTCTCCCACCCACCCGTATTTTGCTGAATGTTCGGCGGTTCTTGCTGTATTGCTTTATCCTGCAGAAGTTTGTTCTGTCTTATGCTGTTTCAAAAGTTAAGAACTTGTTTATAACTGGTTAATAATATCCTCGAAAACCTCCCTGCCCTACATTCTGTTACCGGCAATTTTAAAAGAGCTTTGCCAGCACCTAGAAGTGTATGTGTATTTATAGGTGTGAAAGATAAATATCTATCTTCTAGAGAGGCATTTGAGCTTTCGGTACAGACAGCTCAAGCAACTCTCCCTAGCAATGTAGTTCTCCCACTGTAGAGCTATGTGATGAACACATAAGCATGTCTTTATACCAGAAGTATGTTGACTGCTATGAATCTCTGTGTATTTCCAGCTGTCATCCTGTGTGTTTTAATGTTTTGAGGTTTGCTGCCTTGGGAGCCCTATTTGGATGGGAAAGTGGCATAGAATAAATATATTCTATATATTTTGAATAAAGTATAGTTACACTTTAATTATCTCTATCATTAGAAAACTGAAATTTTACTGTTTTTTCCCTTCAGTTTGCAACTGTTTACAAAGCAAGAGACAAAAACACAAATCAAATTGTTGCTATTAAAAAAGTAAGTACTTGACTTTTGCTCATTTCTTACATCACATCAAAGCATGTCTTCCACCCCACCTAGTTAAGAAGCCATTATATAAGTTTCTAAACTGTTAGGCAAACCACGCTGTCCATCTGCTCAGGACCCCTGTCTCCAGGGACCGTGGCTTCTAGAGGCAAGAAAACCTCAGGTCAGGCTCATCATTCTAGGGCCCCGGTCACATGGAACATTAGCCATGCTACAGAGATGGAAGATAGGCGGATTTTCCAGGCGCGATCATAGCATCACATCTGGGAAGCGTAGAGCTCCCGTGGCTCACCCGAGGCTTCCCGCCGAAGATGCGCGGTAAAAAACTAGTACCTCGGAGGTACTAGTTTCTGGAAACTGCAGGGCAAGGGTGGACGCCTGGTCGCTTTTCCAGTGGAATCCCGTGGCATCCGGCGCCTGCCCATGTCCCGTCAGGAGAGGTTTGGTTTTTTTAAGTCTCCACAGGATGCGCACAAGCACCCAACGGCGCATGCGCACAAAGAGGCCCCCTCCCACTGCAGAGGGGTAATAGGCGTGGAGAAATCAGCATTGGTAATGAGACAGGAAACCTAGGTCTCAGTTCAGTCCAGGTAGATGCATTGTTTTGAGCTTCATTATCAATTGCTGAATTGATATCTCACCTAATCCAATCATGCCTCCTATTGTCATTTGCCTGCTAATCTGAAATCGCTCCACTTTCCAATAAATAGGACTGATGGACTGGATCTAGCTGTATTTGAAGAACTGAGAAGTGACTCAGGAAAGCTCACACCCTGCCACATGTTTTGTTAGTCTTTAAGGTGCTACTGGACTTTTGCTCTTTTCTACTGCACAAATATACTTTCTTTGTTTTGGACAGGGGCTAGGGCTGGGTCATCAGCTGTTTCAGTATGTTGCTTGTTATTTAAAACCACTTCTCATTGGCCCCAGAAAGCTTCTCAGTCTGTTAAGATTTATAGGACTGCTGCAGTTGCTGACCTCCAGTGTGGTTTAACAGAGTATCGGACTAGGATGTGGGAGACCCCAGTTCGAATACCCACTTTGCCATGATAGCTTGGTGGGTGACACATGCCAGATCATTGTAGAGGGGCAAATAATATAAGCCATTCTGCGTCCCAATTGGGGAAAAAGTCAGAGCATAAATGAAGTAAATAAATTTGTAATTAGCAGTGTTGCCTTAATAAATATAAACAATTCTGGTTTTAGATTAAACTTGGACATAGATCAGAAGCGAAGGATGGTAAGTATTTGAATTATATAAGTACATACAGATTATTTGACAGTCAAATTTTATCCCAGTGGTAAAACAGTATTGTGGGGATTAGTTTGTCTTTTTGAGTTTTTTGGGGAAATAATAAAGGTTGATCTTGTTTCGTTTGAACCAGACAAGTAGCATAATGTTACGATCTAGGTAGAGGATGTAAACCTTTCTGTTTGTTACTAATATTTTAATAACTTTGTTCCTAGACAATGTCTAGTAAGTAGAAGGTATTTCTTAATGGGAATGACCATACAGAATTGGGCAAGATGGAGTCCTTTGAAACAAATATGTTTAGGCGTGCCCAGTTTAGGCATGCCCTCCTGTTCCTTTGACCCTCCTGGAAAGATGATGGAGTTGCTGGATCCACTTGAACCAAAAAGGCGTCTTTTCAGGGTTCAAATGGACCTTTTGGAGGAAAGGGGAAATGGGGAAAACCTGCATGTGTCAGTGCCTTCCACTGGCAGTTGATTGGATGCAATCCTGTATTATTATGCCACTGTGTTATAAAGAACTGTCTGTGGGAAAGAGGCTCTTTTCAGGGTTCAAATGGACCTTTTGGAGGAAAGGGGAAATGGGGAAAACCTGCATGTGTCAGTGCCTTCCACTGGCAGTTGATTGGATGCAATCCTGTATTATTATGCCACTGTGTTATAAAGAACTGTCTGTGGGAAAGAGGCAGGGAAAAATTAAATTTGCCTCTCATTTAATCCCTGCTTCCCTTTCTTGTGTGGAACACAGAAGTTATGAAAAACATACAGCATCCTAGGACCTCTGCAGAGGGACTTTGCATTTGTTTGAACAGTGGCATATACAGTGTCTTTCTTATTAAAAATGCAGGGACCAGGAAATACACTGGCCTGGAATTTATGATGAATAGTCTAAGTGGAAACTCCCATGAATTTGAAACCACCTGATAAAGCAGAGTTTTTGCCAATGAATATTATAAAACTCTCTTATTCTGTGTTAGTCCTTCTCTGTGTGATCTACTCTGGTATGGCAGGTCTCCAGGATCTCAAGCAGGGGTCTTTCCCAGTCCTGTTAGTTTATTAACTGGAAATCCCAGGGGGATATTTTGGTGGAGCTATGATTCTTCCCCTGAAGAGCACTCTGAGGGTTCAGAGACTTGTTCACTTCAGTCAGGGTCAGAAGACTTGAGTAGTTGAACCTACAGCCTCAAAGATATCAATCTGGCATCATGTATACATGGGCTAAACTACTCCTTGTTCAGGCTGACTTGGAGACTAAGATAGCACTACTACTTGTAGTCTTTTGAGAGAAGGTTTAACTTACTTAGTACTA
>NW_015169821.1:248932-254823 GCF_001447785.1 Gekko japonicus | reverse complement strand
AGGTATCACGTTGAACCATAATTAAGTGTGCTTAGAGTGTAAAAAGTGAGCCCAAGTGTTTAAAACCAGGCAGGTTTCACAACAGTTTGTAAAGCTTATATTATAGAACCTGAGCGTTAAAGTAACTGAACAATTTTTCTTATCTTTCAGCTTCTAGATGCATTTGGACACAAATCTAACATCAGTTTAGTGTTTGATTTTATGGAAACAGATTTAGAGGTAAGGTTGCTCAAACCACGACTAATTTACTGGCTTCTTAAATCTGGACATGTGCACACACAGAGTGACTTGGACAGTACTAAGCCTGTTCTCTTGTTTTAAATACCGCAGCTAAAAATTATGGGAGGAAAATATGTTGTCGAAGGCTTTCACAGCCGGAGTTCATTAGTTGTTGTAGATTTTCTGGGTTGTATGGCCGTGGTCTTGGCATTGTAGGACCTGACAGAAGAGACCCCCTCACTTCTGCGGGAGTACACCACATACCCTGCAGTTGTGGACAGGTTTACATCAGGACCACACAGCGTAGCATTCAGACAAGAATAAAAGCACATGAAAGACACTGCAGACTGGGCCAACATGAAAAATCAGCAGTTGCTGAACATAGCCTAACTCAAACAGGATGCAGTATCTTATTCCAAGACTGGACAACACATCCAATAACCATATCAGATTACACAGGGAAGCCACTGAAATTCATAAACAAGATTTGGATGATTTGTTAAGGACCCATGGAATAACTGAGGCATGTGTGAAAGCTAGCCTTTAATGAGTTCTGCGTGGCTGCAAGAGGAAAGAAGTGTACAGCCAATCACAGGGAAGCCACTGAAATTCATAAACAAGATTTGGATGATTTGTTAAGGACCCATGGAATAACTGAGGCATGTGTGAAAGCTAGCCTTTAATGAGTTCTGCGTGGCTGCAAGAGGAAAGAAGTGTACAGCCAAAGTAGTTCAATAACTGCTCTCTGAAGCCAATGCAAGCTGAAACTGAGTGGTTGTAATTGATAACGCTCCGCAACTGAGTTAGAGAGAGAAAATGAGCACACATTTTCATAGAGAAGCTGAACCATATAAAGTTGCCCTAATACACATTGCATTTATCATTTGTGTATATATAGTGGAATGTCTATGTAATGTGGAGCTTTGCAGAGTAATGTCTCCCATGGAGAATATAAATATGTGATTGATGATGCCTGCATATTCCATAACCACTTTTTGATTTCAGTATACAAAGGGCTTTGCAATTTTGAAAGAGGTGTGCATCAGAGGGAGTGGCTCTCCCGTGAGTTTCAGCTGTGTAGAGTGAACGTGTCACTGGGCAACTGCATGTTTTAAGATAACTTCGTATTTCTTTAGAACTAAGTAATGCAGTTTTTAAAAATCATTTTGTATTGGTTTGCAGGTTATAATAAAAGACACCAGTCTTGTGTTGACACCCTCTCACATCAAAGCATACATGCTGATGACGCTACAGGGTTTAGAATATTTACATGATCACTGGATTCTTCATAGGGTAAGTCTCGACACAAACAAAACGAATGGTTCCTATGCAAGGAAAGAATTGCTCACGTGCAGGGTGTTGGGGCCAACATTTGATGGTGCCAAAAAAAGAAGCCGTAATTCCAAGTTTAAGGAAAGCCCTGAGTCCTCTCTTGAGCCTGTGAACACACTGCTATAAAAAGTAGAACAAACTATGGTGCGTTCAGTTCTTAAGAGTTCGAAATATCATTTTTCAATATAGTTTTTGGTTTTTAACAATCTTAATTCTATATTTAGTCTTTGTGATTGTTTCTGGTTGTCCTAACCTGGTGGGACGGCTATCACATTATGAGTAGCAGTTTTCTGAAGGGTAGTGCTGATGGGTTGGATCCTACTAAACTGCTCGTGGAAGTGGATCTTCTTTCACCTTCCCCTTCTCACAGCAGTTTTCCCCCACCCCTGCCCCGGCGCTGTGGGCCAAACAGCTATACACTACAGTGAGGTGGTGGACCTCAGTGCAATCATCCTTCCTGCCTCAATGCACTTTCCACTGCTGTAAACACATTAATGTCACTGTCTACCTGTCGAGAAGAAGAACTTTCTTGTGTGGCTAGCACATGAGACACCTCTGGAGAGGACACAATAGAGGTTTATAAAATTATGCACAGGATAGGGACAGTGGACAGAGAGAACTTTTTCTTCCTATCCGAAAATACTTGTTGGGGCGTCCAAAGAAGCTGTTGGGCAATAGGTTCAGGACAGACAAAAGGAAGTACTTCTTTACACAATGAGTTATTAAAATGTGGAATTCACTGCCAGAGGATGTAGTGATGGCCACGAGTATTTAAAAGGGATTAGACAGATTCATGGAGGGTAGGTCTGTCAGTGTCTACTAGCCATAGTGATTAAAGAGAACCTCCCCGTTCAGAGGCAGTAAATTTCTGAATACTAGTTTGAGGAGGCAACATCATGGGAAGGCCTTGCGCTCTATGCCCTTTTTTGGCCTTTCATGGCAACTGGCTGGCTACTGTGTGAGATGAAACCGGGTGCTGGACTAGATGGAACACTGGTCTGATCCAGCACAGTGCTTCTTATGATGCCAAACAATGTACTGATGAAGTGGTCTGTATGTTTCATCCTAAGCTCTTATCTGCTGATAGGGCAAGTTTGAGGCCCTGGTCTTGAAAAACTGCTTCTTGCTTTCAAACATGAAGGCTAAAGCCTGATTTTAAATTACTCATTGTAGCTGGCACCTCAGTCTTGCGTGAATTTACTTACAAGTTACTGGCTGTTTTTAGTAAAGAATATTCCTGTTAAAGGTTACATCTTGATTGCCTGTTTAAAAGGAAAAAAATGGAAGGGAAGGTGTTTAATCTCAGCTTTCTCTCTTCTTTAAGGATCTTAAACCAAACAATTTGCTGCTAGATGAAAATGGAGTTTTGAAATTGGCTGATTTTGGTTTGGCAAAATCTTTTGGAAGTCCAAATAGAGTTTACACGCATCAAGTAGTAACAAGGTAAGAAAAAGATCCTGTTAGCGTGAACATGCATAACGTACCTACAAACCATGTTTGTTTTAATTTGCAGTAAAATAGTTAAAATGGATAATGGTGTTTATGGAAGTTGTGCTGTAATTTAAAGTGTGTGTATAAACATATATGCAGGGCTCAGCTTCTTGCAGTGATGCTGTTCAGCACACAGATCTGAAATATTTATTTATTTATTTATTGAGATCCCCCCCACAGAGCGGGCTCAGGGCGGCTTACAAGGGGCAAAGCAAAAAATAAAAACATTAATAACAGTTTAAAAACAAGATGGTCTCCAGATACATGCCAGATAGTAAACAGACAGTTGATGATGTTAACCTATAGCCTATCCCAACCAGCTAAATCCAGAGGTATCGGTCACGCAGAAATTGTGGCGGATCTTCCCGGGCCATCCTTAACCCCGATGTTGTCCACCACATTAGAGACAAGATCACTATGATGTAGCCTCGGCTGCAGGTTTGCTGGACTTTTTCCTCCTTGGGTTGGCTTCCTGGCTTGAGAGTCATAAGACAAATTGGGGCTCTTTCCAGGTGATTGTCCAAAGACAGCACAGTTTCTGATTTTGGTTTGGGTGTGTGTGTGTTAAACCGGAATTCTACCTTGCCCCAGTGTACCACACAGAATCAGTAAGGAACACAAACTCAGCACTTCAACCAAAACAAACTAAAATTTGTATTGAGACAACAGTATTCAGTTATGCACAGCAAAGAAATGCAGGAGCCATCAAGACTCTGATCTGATTCAGCATGCAGGATGAAAGGCAGAGCCACTGACTGCATAGACCGTTGCCTAAATGCTGAGTACGATGGAGCCTCATACAGTGGTAAGAAAAAGATGAAGGATTGGATTCAGCAACCCAACAGTGTAGGGTATTGATGGTTGCAGATTTTTCCTGCTTTCTCTTCCCACCCAGCAGCCATATCCAACCCCAGGAAAGTGGACTCCTGGGATCATGTGAACTTCATATGTTGGTGAGTGGAAGTGAGGGGGAAGGGGGCAAAATTGCCCTTCCTGCTTCTTCCTTCCAGCAGCATCAGGGGAAAAGCACGGAAGACGTGTCCCTCAGACAACCTAAGCTGTACCCGTTAACATTTTTCCTTGGTTACAGAGTAGTTTTCTAACTTCCATTTTCCCTTTTCACCTCATTTTAATCCAAGGCACAATACAGCCAGCATTCTCCCTTAAACAAAACCCCCATGCATTACTTGGCTCAGATCCTTGGCCTTGTCATGGCTGTGCCACAGCCTTGGTAGCTGTCTTCATCCATGTTATCGGCCAGGCTCCCTGACACAGTTCTCAGGGGCTTTCAGAGCACTTCTGGATGGATCCACTGAACAGGATCCATTGTGTTCTTCATAGCTGAACTTGGAATAGACCAACTCAAGACTCTTCAGGGTTTTGGCAGGCCCAGATTAACAGAAGGAAATACAAGCTGTAGTTTGCCAATTCTGAAAGCTAGGTAGATATATTCAAATCCAGTGGCAAATTCTGGATAGGTCTAAAACAGGAGTTGAAAGCAAAGTTGTATGCAAGGAGGAAGGAAAGTGGGGCTTTTCCATTACACTAACCTATATTGGAGTTTGTAAGCCATGAGACTGCATCCTATTGGGGAGGATATGTAGCCCAAAACCAATGGGTTTACGGCCATAAGGGTGGTGGTCCTCCCTTTGCAAACTCATACCCTGTGATACTAATGCACTGCTCTGTCTGTATACCTGTGGCTATATGACTAGTATGCCCTTCCAAGCACAGTGTAGATCTCTGATGATTGCTTATAACAACATCAAATAAAGCTCCAAAACAGTGCTCCCTCTAAGTCACGGAGTCTTGTGAGCGAAATTTCTGCGTTGTGAGCTACAGGCATTAAAGTTGTGAGCGAGCGATTTGGCTACTGCATGAATTAGTCTGCTCTGGAGCCATCCTTCCTGAGCCCAGACAAAAATGTGTGAGCCGGAGGCTAAAAAACTGTGAGCTAGCTCACACTAACTCAGCTTAGAGGGAACACTGCTCCAAAATATTCCAATTCTTAAGCTATTCTGATTATTTAAATATACTATACAAAGCAATTAGTACACAGACAGGTTAAGAATTTGAAGGACAACCCGGAAAATCTACAGCAACTAATTTGAAGGAAACTTTACAGTCAGAAGAACATAAGAGACGCCAATGTTGGATCAGGCCAAAGGCCCATTGTGACGACCTCTTATCTGGGGAGGTCTGGTTTGCCTTTAAAAGTTCTTATGTTTTTACTCTATAGGGTATTTTCGCCGCCACCAGGGAAATTTAAGGCTTTCCCAGCCTCTTACTATAATATATTTCTTCTTCTGGTTTGGTAATGTGGCCAGGGTCTAGGCATTCATGAAGGACTATGTGTTATTTCCTGAGGAATTTCGTTCAGAACTGTTATCTTAAATAAAAGTAGATTTATTTGCTGTTTCACACACTTTTCTCTTCACTGACAGGGCTCTGGGCATGTCACTATGTAACAATAGTTTCCTTTAGCCATATATGGTCACTGTTTCTTTATGCTTTAACTTTTCTTAACACACACCAGACTTCTCTCTTATGTTTCACACAGGAACCGTCTCACACAGAGACCTCAGGACAAAACTAATATATTAACTGCTTTTGTACAGCACTCTCTGCTGTCTGACTAACTGTTTTACTCCGAACTAAGCAACCCACACAGGGAAGCCTCTTCTTATCTGTTTAACTGTACTGTCTAACTGTATCTCCACTCTGTAACTCAGAACTCTCTAACTGTCATCCTTAACTGTAACTCTTGACTGACATATCCGTTCATCCACACAGCATTCATTCCAAAACCCCTCCCCCTCTCTGTCACTCACCAATCATACAACTTGCCT
>NW_015169821.1:241300-248650 GCF_001447785.1 Gekko japonicus | reverse complement strand
AGATTGAATATCTTACCCAAACTGCCTTATTTGTCTTTATTCATGAGGCACACGTGTCGCCTCACTCTGTAGGCATTCTCTCATCTAAACACATGTAAGGACGGCTCTTGGGAACTACCAAGCCTCTCCTAATACTTAAAGCCCCTCTGTGCCTCCAGGTGCAAATTAGCTAATCAGCTTACCAGTGATGTCAGTTAAATGAAAGCAGTAAAATCTACATATGCATTGAGTCCCGAGGGTTCGCATGTTTCTAACTTAAAGGTGAATTCCGCTTGTTTTTGCAACAAAATTTTTTGCACATTTTCTTTTCTAAAAGTGTTATATTGATGTTTGTAAATAACACAACATTTTATATCTTCTATGCTATGCTTCTGTTCATGCCAGTGTTGAACCAAGGGCGCGTCCCTAACACCATTAGCAATTCTGGAGCAGTGCTCCAAGACGCGAGTTTTAAATGCCCTGGTACTGAGAGCCAGTATATCAGATCGGTACTTAGTTCTAGTATTCATTCTGCTGCATTGGCTTGGCAGCTGGGTTCTTCAACAGAAGCCACTCTTGAAATCTTTTGGCTACCTTAAAAAAAAAAAAAAGCATTCTAGCATTTTCTTCTTTAAACTGTCTCTTTCACTCTTTAAAGACAGTGAACTTTTATATTGTTTACAGTTAACAGAGCAATGTTTGGAATAAAGGTCTTATGTGCACCTTACTCATTGAAAGGCAAATGCAGTGTATCTCCATTATTTTTTTCAGGTGGTATCGAGCTCCTGAACTACTGTTTGGTGCTAGAATGTATGGCGTTGGTGTGGACATGTGGGCAGTGGGATGCATATTGGCTGAACTGCTTTTACGGGTAAGTTCTGACAACTAAATTTTGCTCTTGCACACATGGTTAATCTTCTGACACACTACAACACCCTGGTATCCCCTCTTATCAGTTCTAAAGTGAGGTTCATATTGGGGTGCATGTTGTTGTTGTACCATATCTTAAATTTTTTTATCAGACAGACCAAATTCTACTACAGTACATTTCTAGGTGGGGCATTGCTTCTAGCGAAACAGTTTTTAAGTAGTATCATCAATGTTCAGTGGTATCTGTTTGCTTAAAAATACAGGATTTGATCAGTCAAAAACATTGTATTCACCTGATTTATAGGTTCCATTTTTGCCAGGGGACTCAGACCTGGATCAGCTCACAAGGATATTTGAAACCCTGGGTACTCCAACAGAGGAACTATGGCCTGTAAGTTCAATATCTAACAGAAACCAACAAGAGAAGTTCATGGAAATGGACTGTTTTACTAGTTTTAAAGCTGATGTGGGGGGTTTTTAACAGTTGAAGACTGTTGCTTTGCAACTGATCTTTACATAGTAAAAGGTCTCATTGATGTTTCTTTTTGGACAGGGGATGACCAGTCTTCCAGATTATGTGACTTTTAAACAATTCCCTGGAATGCCGCTTCATCACATCTTCAGTGCCGCTGGTGATGATTTGCTAGAACTATTGCAAGGCTTATTTATATTTAATCCTTCTACAAGGCTCACAGCTACTCAGGTATGTATCCCCCACAATAATTTGAAAACCCATTGCAGAACTCGTATGCACCTATTGCTTGGAAAGTTGATCCTACCTTTATTATTTCTAAATTGCCAGTGTCTTCTGCGCTCTCAGGTGAGCTAACATACATTCTGCACAAGCTCCTACAAACGTTCATATTTAGAGTTGCCAGACCCCCTTGTGGGGACGGCGATTCCCCACTGACAGGCCCAGCTGCCAATCAGCTGGCTGGCGGGGGAAACTTACCCTGAAAAAGAGGGAGGCTCTGCCGAGGCGCAGTGACATGCCCATTTCACTGGCCATGTGACTCAGAAATAACTCCATTATTTCCAGGCAGGTTTTTTGGTACCCTAGGTGAGGCTACCTTCTGGCGCCGCCGCCCCCCCTGTGCCCACCAATTACAGGGTTGCCAACCTCCAGGCAGGACTGCAGTAACCGGCCTGCCCGTGGGGCCGGCAGGAGTTCAGGCCGGGGGGAGGGGTGTCGTGTGGAGCTGCTGGCTGCTCCCAGGAGGAAGGGGGGCGGTGACGTTCTGGCACATCCCCCCGGGAACATTGCAAAGAGAGAGTCTCTTTCCAAGAGAGACTCAGGCGGTTGCGTCGCAGGCAGCTCAATGGGTAAGAGGACGCACGAGCGTCGCCCGCGTGGGAGAGCGCACCCCCCTCCCCTCCGAAGGGTGCCAAGGGACGCAGCAGGCCCGCCCACCTGCCTGCCAGAGATCCTGGCCCGGAAAGGTTGAGCCCCCGCCAGCCCGGAGCCGGCTCAATTCCCCTCCCCCGGCATGGCCCAGCCTTTCAGGAGGCCGCTTCTGTGTCGCATCCACGCCAGGTCCGCGGCTGTGCCCAGGCTCCTGGCCGCCCACTCCTGTGCCACGGCGAGAGGCAGGCGCCGAGGGAAGCCCGCCGAAGTGCCGCACCTGCCTGGGAGCGAGGGAGGCAGCTGGGACCAGGCCTGGCACTCAGGGCTCTGGGAGAAGATGGAAACGGTGCCCCTCCTGGGCGGCAGCAACCAGACTCCCCCTCCTCCTCCCAGGTGCCATCCACGGAGAGCGGCGGCGGCAGCCTCTGTCCCCGCTCGGGAACCCCGCAGGCTGGCGAGACCAAGGCCTCCCCTGCGGCGGCGGGTGCTGTTGCTGCGGTCCGGAGATCGACTGCCTCTGGACCGGGAGGCTCCCTCGAATCCCCACCCCGCACACGGACACACCTGAAGGGACGGCGCTCGCCAGTCTCCGCCCGGGTCTCCTGGGGGTGCTAGCAGACCAGGCAGAGAGAGGAGGGGAGGTGGGCACGTGCTCTCTGCCGGCGTCTCGGGGCCTCCGTCCGCAGGCTGGTTGGGCTTTTCGCGGGGCGGGCTTTTCGTGGGGGGTGCAGTTTGGTGCCCCTAAGGGCCGGCACACTCTAGGCGAACGCCTAGTTTGCCTAGTGAGCGAGCCGGCCCTGTTTCCAGGACATCAGGTGATGCTCTGATATTTGGGCAAAAACTCTATGGTAGAAGCCAAGTTTACCATAGAGTTTTTGCCTGAATACCAGAGTGTCGCCCCGACATCTAGGAAGTCACTTTCGGGTCATGTGGGCAGTGACATGGGCATATTGCTGCATGTCAGAAGAGTCTCCCTTTTGCTCCTGGTATGCCCCCCCCCCCATTCCTCCGCTGGTTGCCAGGAGGGACCGGGCAACCCTATTCATACCTGATGATGGTCTTCTGTACTGCATTAGGATACTTTGCTCTGTTTGGAATGTGTTTGTAAACTCTTACTTCCTGCTACTATGCAAGCAGTTTTGCAGAAAAATCCCAAAACTAAAAAAAATTAAACCAAAACACTTGGGGGTTAAAACCTCTTCACAAAAATGGAGCATTTTGATCAAGGTCTTGTGATATAACATTTGGCTTTGGGGGGCTGCCTAGAATCCATAGTACTGGAGCCTGGGCCTAGGCAACACCAGCCCATCTGCAGGTTTGGAAGAAAGCAGCAGTGATGGGGGGGGGGGAGTGGAGAAGGGTCTGGTAAGAGAAAATGGAGCAGATGTCTGTGGGAGTTTGGTAGGATTTACCTCCTCCATTCATCTCTCTCAGGTAATTCAGATGGTCAGAATTACTAACTCCTGAATCTGTACCATTCTCCAGCTGGTTGGTGGGAAAATTAGTACCATAGTTGCATTCTGGCTCCATTTTTACTGTTTCAGTGAACAGTGACAGTCTTAAATAAAGTCCCATTTAATTGAATGCTGCAAAATATTATGGAGGTTCACCTCTTTCATTCCCATCTTTAACATATTTTCGATGTAATATGTAGGGTTGCCAGTTCTGGGTTGGAAAATACCTGGAGATCTTGGGGGTGGAGAAGGGGGAGGGGAGGAACTTCAGTGGGGTATAGTGTCATACAAGCCACCAGTGTTCCCTCTAAGCTGAGTCAGTGTGAGCTAGCTCACAGTTTTTTACCCTCTGGCTCACACATTTTTGTCTTAGCTCAGAAAGCATGGCTCCAGAGCAAACTAATTTATGCAGTAGCCAAATCACTTGCTCACAACTTTAATGCCAGTAGCTCACAAAGTAGAATTTTTGCTCACAAGACTCCACAGCTTAGAGGGAACATTGCAAGCCACCTTCCAGAGTAACCATTTTCTCCAGGGGAACTCATCTTGGTTGTCTGGAATTCAGTTGTAATAGTGGGAGATCTCCAGGTGCCATCTGGAAGAGTAGGATGGTTGTTGTTGTTTTCCCATGACATCACAGCTCACTGAGGGCGACCCTGTGGGATTTTTAAGGCAAGAGACGTTCAGAGGTAGTTTGCCACTGCCTGCCTCTGTGTCACGACTGTGGTATTCCTAGTGGTCTTGCATCCAAATACTGACCAGGGCCAACCCTACTTAGCTTCCAAGATCTGATCAGGCTAGCCTTGGGCTATCCAGGTCAGGGTACATGGAAGGGGACAACACTATACATCAGCAGTAGAAAAGAGTAAGAGTCCAGCAGCACCTTAAAGACAAACAAAATTTGTTGTGGGGGTATGCTCACTTCTTCAGATACTGCTAGAAAGTGTGTCCATATGTCCTATGTATTGGAAAGTGGAGTGATTTCAGATGCCAAATGAGATTAGTAGGCAAATTAAAATAGCAGATGTGATTGGATTAGGTGTGATATGCAGAGAGGTAGCAGGCATGGAGAAATCAGCACTGGTAATGAGACAGGAAACTTGGGTCTCGATTCAGTCCAGGTGAATGCATTGTCTTGAGCTTTATCATCAGTTGCAGTTCAGCAGTCTCTCCTTCTAATCTTTTTTTGAAATTCCTTTGTACACTCAGTGGGACTGATTCCCAAGTGCACAGCATTGTGTCTTGAGTGAAATAAACATGTTTCTGAGCTTCTCCCAGCACTTTTTTGCAACAGCATCTAAAAGCCTCTTATACAAAGGGCATCTTCAGCCCTTTTGCCTGAGCCACACATTGAGAGCTGCAGATTGGAAATGTGCTGTAAAATGTACTGGTTGTACTTTTTATTGCTATGAACTTGTAATTATTCATAATGGCTGTTCTTTGTGGTCTTCAGTTCTTCTGACTGCTTTCTAAAGGTTTTTCTTGGCAAAGACCAAAGACAGGCAATATGTTCAGCACTGAAAGTCATGTTGCAAGTATACCATGCCTTGGATGATTGTGGCAGACTTTCCTATTAGTGTAACTTAGATAGAACTTTGAGGACAGCGTAGCCAGAGCTAGTGATTTTATTGCATTTATCTGGCAATGGACTCCTGATTTCCACTATTCTCCTTATATTTGTTCCTTGAGCATTTTGCTGAAACTATCTTTACCATAAATATTAAGCTAATTGGAGGAAGGGGGAATGAGAGGCAGGATTCTAATACTTCTGCGTAGCCTGGATATTCGTATTTCAAAAGGTGCATTGGACCCACATGTGCTAATGTTAGAAGAACTGCGTAGCCTAAAATAGTAAGCTTATTTGTTAAGTGCGTAGCATATCAGTGTCCACAGTGCTTCAGTTGATAATGTTATCATTGGTAATCCTTGTAACAACTAACAGCCCTATAAGGTTGTCTAGTAACATAATTTCTATCTTGTCTTTCTGCAGCAGTACACCCAAGACAACTATCTGTAAATGCTTAAAATACATACTAAAGATAATATCACCTTAGCGGATATTTCTCAGCCTTGGCCCCAGCCTGGTGGAACTCTCTGCCGAAGGACATCCGTGCCCTGTCTGACCTATTAAAGTTCCGCAGGGCATGCAAGGCAGAGATGTTCCTCCAGGCTTTTGGTTGAGGCCAGCGACAGTTTCCTCACATCTGCCCGGCACCCTCCCCCCCCCCCAAAAATCTGAATGCTAGGTATGCCATCTTGTTCTTAAAATGTTTAAATATTTATGCTGAATGTTTTAATATTGAATTCTTGTAGTTTTAATGGGTTTTTAAATTGTATTGAATTATGATGAGTTGCCGCATGACGGAGTGAGCTCCCGACTCTAGTTCCAGCTCCTGCCAACCTAGCAGTTCGAAAGCAAGAAATTGCAAGTAGATAAATACTTACCACTTCAGTGGGAAGATAACAGTGTTCCGTGCGCCTTGGTGTTTAGTCATGCCGGCCACATGACCATGGAAACGTCTTCGGACAGCGCTGGCTCTTCGGCTTTGAAGCGGAGATGAGCACTGCAACCCTAGAGTCGGATTTGACTGGCTTTCGAGCAAGGGAAACTAATTAGTACTAAACTAATTAGTACTAAAGCTATTATCCCTGTACTGCTGAGAAGTGGGGGGGGGCAGAATTGAAGCTGAGAGAAAGCAGCTTGCCTGAAGCTGAGTTTGTGGCTGAGATGTAGTTTGATCCAGTGACCACCTTAATCATAGCTCATTTGCTTAGCCCCCTGTGTACCATCAGCTATAGCTGAGTCATAAAAAAAAATCTGCTTTGCTCTGTAAGGGAACCTGGCCAGAAACTCCAAGGTTCAAAGAAATCCCAAGGAAGTGAAATGCAAGATCCAGGGTTGCTTACAAGGAGATTTTTAATAAAGCGTCAAACTTAACAGAAAATGCAGGCTAAGCTTCCATCAGCTGGGCCTCAAGCACATACATGTACAGCAAAGCTTGCCAGAATCCAAGACCACATGCATAGCTAAAAATAAGCATCTTATACCCTAAATGCCTGCTACTAGTCAAGAACCCATTAATTAAACTATCCCAAACACTAGGATGAGCCAGGCCATCTTGCATCTGGCACCCAGTGGTGGGAAGAAACAACCTGGGCTTTGAAGTTAAGTTTTGCTAACAAGGATGAGAGAGAGGAAAGTTCCCTTGACAGCAGCTAACACCATCATCTCACAAGAATCAGGGCAACTAAGCACCAGCCTGTAACCAAGATGGAGTTATGTAGGCCATGCATGCTCACATGCAACATGTTAAAGTATTCATTTGCTTACCACAACACCTTCCTCTTTTCCACCACAACATACTCTTTATTAACCCTTTTCAAAGAGTATGCGCATGTAGTAATTACGTAAAGATCTTACAGTATCTTGTTCTGACCTCTCTAAGGCATTGAAACACAGCTATTTTAGTAACCGACCTGCACCAACACCTGGAAACCAATTGCCGAGACCCAACTGTCCTGCAGAAGCCTTGAAAGAACAACAAAATCCAGTTCCAAATCTGAAGAGGAAAAGAACAGATGTTAAAGATCAAGGTAATGTCCTTAAAGCTTAAAAACTCTTTATCTTTTAAATTTTTCCACATTTGGAAACATAATGCAACATTGACTGTCACATTGAGATCTCTCCCAATGGAAAATCAG
>NW_015169821.1:231735-240779 GCF_001447785.1 Gekko japonicus | reverse complement strand
TCTCTCAGCCCCACCTACCTCACAGGGTGTCTGTTGTGGGAAGGGGAAGGGAAAGGAGTTTGTAAACCGCTCTGAGACTCCCTTGGGTAGTGAAGGGCGGGGTAAAAATCCAATCTCCTCCTCCTCCTTGGTAGAGTGTAAATAATAGAGGTTTTTGAAAGAATTTCTGTCCCACCCTGTCCCAGAGAATATAATTTGGCTTTTAGCCGAGCCCAAGGAATTTCTTGTGGAAAAGCAGGAGCCCTCTTTTTATTTCCCTTTTGGAATGGCACTGGAGATGGTTTAACTGTAAAAACAAAATAATAAGTTTATTCAACAGGCAGGGATTGACTAGCTGAGTCAGGATTGGGATTGCTGAGGTAAAAGTTGTTGATAATACAGAATTCATTTCTTGACCAGGCAAAATGATGTTATTAAAGCTTATTTTCAGGTATTCTTAGTTGTATGAGGTGTTTTACTTAATATTTTAATTACAGCAACAATGTTTCTTCAGAGAGTTTCCTATGGCAGTTCAGGTTTCCTGGAGTTGATCACTGACTTTCTGAACCTAATTCACTCCTTGTTTAAATTACAGTTTATTTCTATTTCCTGAGTTGTTTAAAGCTGTTTTCCCTTACAACAGACTAGGGTCTGGGCAGGGAGTAATCTCTTCCTCCTCAGAGGAATTAACTCTATTCCTTTTTGACTTGAAAGGGAGTTTCCACACACTACCCCAGTCATCCTTGCCAAATCTCTCTCCCAGCTCTGGTGTCTGTACAAAGCGGACTTCATCTTATGTTGACACTTAGACTTTGAATCCTTATAGCAAAATCTTCCTCAGGTTAGGAATACTACAGTTAAGGCAAGGAGTCTTTTACTTTCACGCTACAGGTGAACCTGTCTGACTTCCCTTGTCAAACGCACTGCAAAACTCTGTCAGAAACCAACTGACTGTCTTCAGAATGGTTCCAACTTTAAACTTTAATCTCCAGACGGACAACTGTCAAGTCTCCCCAGCACTCAGCTGATCATATATTTTCCTTCTCTGGCCAATCAGAGAAGAAGAGCAGCCTGTCACTCAATGTCTCCCTTCCAGGGAAAAGTTAAGTCTTTATCTCTTGGTTCTCTGATTTAGCTGCACTATAAAAACTGGTTTTTAAGTTGGTTCTCTGATTTAGCTGCACTATGAAAACTGGTTTTTAAATGCAGTCTGTCACACTTGACTTTTCCCCCTTACTGCCTCAGGGGGAAGTTATGACTTCAGGGTGGGCCTGAAGCTTGGAAGAAAAGCCTTGCCACATACATAAATCATCATGCAATTTTGAGTTGACCTTTTAAAAATCAAATTATTGATTCTCTTTGGTGATGTTAGGATTGAATTTGCTACAGTGAACTTTGCTGGAAGAGAATGTTTGGATAATCCCCAGGCCAAACATATATTGCTTTTCTGGACTCAAGCCACCTCTGAGAAATGCATCTCCAGCCACTCCCTTTAGTATCTGGGAAAGAATACTTTGCAGCTAACATGATCAACTTATTCTTTTACGTGTTTTCTGATATGCTTAAGAGTTTAATCTGAACAGTTAATGAAAAACATGATAGTTTTCCGAATACGTATGTTGCCATTTTTATTCAGGTATAAGATCTTACATGAATGATTTAAGGTTTCTTATTGGAGCAGGCAAAATGTGCTTAACAGATTAAATGCAGTTGAATGTAATCAGTGATCCTTTAAAATCACACATCTTGCCTAAATTACAAGATTATTTATGAAGTGCCTTCAACATTCTAAAATGCTAAGTAATAATATAGTGGAAGAACTCTTTGGTGCTTCTTCTAAAGCCTGTGTTTATTTTTTGGGCCATAGACTATTACTGCTAAGCCCTTACCTGTTGCAGGGCAGGCTCAATCAACCACTGGGTTATCTAAGCACTGAAAGCAGAGTTGAGCTCATGGAATGGAACTTTCCCACCTTCTCTTTCCTATGCATCTCCTGCGGGTCAGTGGACACTTAGGAGCAGTGTTCAGTACTAATTGTGGGGACTGCAGTGGGAAGAAGAAATTAATGGAAGTCTTGTGTGAGCAGGAGGAGACTTAGGATCCAACTCACTGGCCTGGATCTTATTTTGCTAGTTCCCATTCTTCCATTGTGAGCCCCCCCCCCACTTTACCCCTGATGCTGTTCCTGCACTATTTGAGGGGGTTTTGCAGGCTTTAGCAAGAGGAGGGTAGTTGGAAAAGTTCACTTCTGCTAGTGCTGCTCTGCTCACACTACATAAGATCCAGGCCATTGTGTTTAAGATGATATTGTAAGGCCATTGGACATGTGGTACACTATGTTCTTCACTAACAATGAGATTGAGGTTTGATTCACACATACAGCACACACTGTCCCTCCTCACCCAATGACTTGCAGCTGAACTGTCTCCACTGAAAAGACAGGGTGAAGTGAAAGGAAAACTCTTGTTTGCTTGTCCTCTTCTCCCTTTGCAGAGCCAGTTCTGGTTAACATTAAGATTTGCACATGTTTCAGTGGTCCTTAACCTTGTTGAAGGTACTTTTGCTGTAGGTACTTTTGGAATTTTGAGAACAGTTAGCAGGCACCACACCAGAATGGCTACCGTGGAGTAGTTGAATCCAAGCACAAAACAGTGGGATATTCCACAAAATGTTAAGTGGGTCTATCCCATGTGATGTCCAGTAATGAAGATAGGGGTTAGTCCCTGCAGGTACCCAAAGGTGATGCCTCCTGGGCCCTTCAGAAGCACCTCCGGGTCCACTGAGATAGTATTGTAAGGCAATTGGTCATGTGGTACACTGTGTTCTTCACTAACAATGAGATTGAGGGTTGATTCACACATACAGCACACACTGTCCCTCCTCACCCAATGACTTGCAGCTGAACTGTCTCCACTGAAAAGACAGGGTGAAGTGAAAAGAAAACTCTTGTTTGCTTGTCCTCTTCTCCCTTTGCAGAGCCAGTTCTGGTTAACATTAAGATTTGCACATGTTTCAGTGGTCCTTAACCTTGTTGAAGGTACTTTTGCTGTAGGTACTTTTGGAATTCTGAGAACAGGTAGCAGGCACCACACCAGAATGGCTACTGTGGAGTAGTTGAATCCAAGCACAAAACAATGGGATATTCCACAAAATGTTATAAGTGGGTCTATCCCATGTGATGTCCAATAATGAAGATAGGGGTTAGTCCCTGCGGGTACCCAAAGGTGATGCCTCCTGGGCCCTTCAGAAGCACCTCCGGGTCCACTGAGATAGAGGAAAGCCAAGCTCTCTCTGCTTTAGGAAGAAGCAAGTGGGTTCCAGGCACCACATTAAGGATCATGATGTTATACTAACTATAGTCTGAATAAGAAACCTGCGTACCAGGAGAGTGTGGGATGGGGGGAAAGTATATAAACCTGCTGAGAGTTTGTCACCCTAGCCATTATTTACTATGTTGGGTACTGTTGTCTGAAGAGCTATACTGTCGCTTCTGACTGAAAACTGGTCAAAGGGTATCCCTGTGTCCTGGACCTAACAGCATTTGGGTGGGTAAGGTGCATGGGTCAGCTATTATTAAACAGTAAGTGTTGGTATGTGGTGTTTCAGTAAGTGGGCAGGAAACCACAGATCCTGGCTTTTTGCTTCCAGTCCACAAATCATAATCCTTGATGACTACAGAGCTCAGATAGGTGATGTTCAGGTTTCCTTCATATTCCCAGACTAGCCCACGGTTTTGAGACTACTTAGAACTGTATCACCATAGTAACATTATGGGAGAGACTGAGCTCTGACAATCCTTCATGGGATACCAGGTTCTTATTCCTGATGATTAAATTTTCCTGTTCTTAAATTTGCTTATTTTTTAGGGTTGCCAAAAAAATTAATATTTTGACTAACATGGAAATGAGTATTGAACATTTTTGCTGCTGAAGACTGAAAAGATGAAATGTGAAGACTCAAGATGAATGTGGAAGAAAACTAAAATTGTAAATGCAAACATGTATAAAGTATGTGTGTTTCAGTTCTGTAACCATGTATTTTTATTATGGCTTTAAAAATAAAAGTGCAAAAATTGTTTAATAATATGGAGTAATAGATATAGTATAGAGGGAATCCACTACATGGCACTGCTAAAAGGAGTGTTATAGTATGCATCCATGAGGGTAGGAAATTGTAAGTATCTCCCAGGTGCATAGAGTGCTGATCTGTGTACAGATGAGTCTTTGTTCTCCCAGTATCTGTTAGATGGAGGAGAGGCCAAAATGTATGCTCACTTCTTTCCAGTTAGACATGCCAATGCCATTTGCATGAGGTGATGTTTGTTCAAGGTCTAGCAGATGTGTGCTTGGAAAGGCTCCATCATATGTCAGTATTTAAATGTTTTAGAGAAACTGAGAGACAAATATGTTCTGCAGTGGATGAAGGTAGACCTGAGTTCAAGTAGTGATCTCAGCCATGTGCTTGCTAAGTAAAGTGGATCAAGTCTTCTATTTTGCCCTCAAATTATTATTTGAAACATCTCTGCCACCTTACCACCCATCTCAGAGTCTGGTCCCCAAGGTGGCAGACATTAAAACAGAGAGGAGGGCTAATAATATTTAGTGAGGGAATGCCAAGCAAAGCAAAGTTTTCACCTGTTGGTGGCAGACAGCTATAGAGGGAAACAGATGGATCTCCCTTGGGAGGGACTCCCAAAGCTTCAGTGCCATAACTGAAAAGGCATTTTCTTAGGTTGCCACCTGTCTAGCCCCAAATGACAAGGGTGCCTGAAGCAGGTCCTCTGAAGATTTAATTAGTTCATTTATACCCCGCCTTTCTCCCTAGTGGGAACCCAAAGTGGATTGCATCAGTTTCCTCTCCTCCATTTTATCCTCACAACAACTCTGTGAGGTAGGTTGGGTTGAGAGAATAGGACTGGCCCAAGGTCACCCAGCGAGCTTCCATGGCACAAGTGGGGACTTAAACCTGGGTCTTCCAGATTCTAGTTTGAGACTTTTAACCACCACACCACACTGGCTGCCAACCAGAGACAAGAGCGGTCAGGTAGGTTCATATGGGAGTAGGCAGTCCTTAAGACATCCTGGCCCCAAGCCATATAGGGCTTTAAAGGTCAACACCAACATCTTGAATACGGCCTAAAAGCAAACTGAAAGCCAGTGCAGATGGAACAAAACCAAAATGATAGGGTCTCCATGACCTGCTCCAGTTAACATCCTGGTTGCAGCATTGTTACACCAACCATACCTTCTGGGCAGTCTTCAGGGGTAGCCCCATATAGAATGCATTGCAGGAATCTAATCTCTGTGTTACCAGGGCATGCACTGTAGTAGCAATACCTTTCCTGCCTTTGCAGAAGAGCTGTTGGCTCACCTGCCAAGCTGATGAAAGGCATTCCTTTCTGCACCCACCAAGCGTATGAAAGGCATCCCTGGCTACTGCTGCCACTGCCACCTGTTTATCCAACAGGAGGCCCAGGTCCAGCAGCACCAGCACCCTCAGGATACAAACCTGCCTCTTTAGTGGTAATACAGCCCCATCCTTAACGATTCCTGTGTCAAACCTTCTAGCAGTAGCATCTCCATTTTGTCAGGATGTTAGCCCTCGGCCACCCGCCCTCTCCTGGCTCCACCCCCAAAGTCTCCAGGTATTTTCCAACCCAGACTTGGCAACCCTATGTAGGACTGAAACCACTGCAAAACAGTGTCTCCTAGTCCCACCCCAAAAGGCGGTCCAGAAGGGTGCCATAATCAGTATGGGAATATATTCTCTTTCAAAGAAGTATTAGGAAGGATAAAAGTTATACAATGTTCTACACACTTTAAAGGTGGGTCAGATTTGGTACTTCTGTATCTGTCAAATGGGAGATTACCAGAAGGGAGACTGCAGTTCCTGCTGTTGCGTAATCCTGGAGTTGTATCGTGGATGCCATAACAAGTGAATAATTTACTACGGTGGCACAAAAAGCTAATGTTCAAGTAAATGGAAGCATTGTATTCAAGCCTTTCTAACTGAAAGGATTTTACTGACTAGCTTTATGCGGAGTGCTGTTATGTTTTTGGAAGCTGATATCTGAAGAAAAAGAAACACAACTGATACCATAAAACTCAGAACTCCATTTACAAGTAATAAACTTGAGAGAATGGAACCGTTTGTATCTAAGAATTATCTAGCCCATTTTAAATTGTTCTCTTAGACAAGCAAATTAGAACATGTAAAATCAACTGTTAGGTAGCTTTGTCTTCAGATACTTAATTTTTATTTCAATTGTAGTCAGTCTTGCTGCAACTTGAGGCAGGCTATGCAATTAAAAACAATGTACAATGCATACAATAAAGTAGGATCATTAAATGCCTGGGTTTTTACCCCAATGTAAGTGGTTCCATTGACCTTTAGTGAACAAGAAACGCAAAAGCATTCCCCGCCTTGAGAAGCTTACAAGTTTAAAATCTGACAACAGAGAACCACAGAGGGAGGGAGAGACGCCAAGCTCAATTTTATTTTGGTTATCTTAAAATTATCCCCACTTTTCTGCAGCAGCTTGTTTTTTAGGCAAACAAGTTCATGAATTTTCTAGCAACTAAGCGTATACATAGTGCTTTCTATGTTCAAATTATTTCATATACTCAGGTGGGTAGCCATGTTGGTCTGAAGCAGCAGAACAAGTCTGAGTCCAGTGGGGCACCTTTAAGACCACCAAAGTTTTATTCAAGGTATCCACACTTCATATACATTACTGCAGTCAGGTATAGAAGACTAGTACTACAGATGATGGGAGAGAAGTGCCTGGTGTACTACTTGGTGTTTGAACTGGTAACCTCCAGATCACCCTTCATTCTCTTAGCTACTAGTCAGTGTGGCGTAGCAGTTAGGACAGTTGGACTAGAGGAAGGAAGGCCACTGAGTGTTCAGATCCCCAAGGGTGGTTCTGAAGATAATGGAAAAATTGGACAGCCTTGTTTGCTACCCTGAGTGCCTTGTAGAAAGGGCAAGCCATCTAGTGCACTTTTCATTTCTTGAACCTGCACACAGATCTCCATTGCGGGGGTAAAAGGCATTGTGCTTACACTTTCTTCCCGCCTTCTGTTTGTGGTTCATCTGGATCAGTTTATCTAGATGTGTTAAGGGAATTGCTGGTTCCTGAAGAGTCAGGCTTATGGCCACATAACATGTATGCCAAATGGCTCAATATTTTTCCCCCCAGTTTTACACTGAGATTGTAAGGAGGAAGCTTTTTCCATTGATGGGACAGTCTAGTTCACTCAACACTAGTTGGCTATTGAAGAGTTTTATTTGTATTTGTCTTGCTCTTCAACCCAATGAGCCATGAGGAACCTTGGTTCAAATACGGTATGTGTTCTGACAGCACTGATAACACCCCCACCCCCACCCCCACCAAATGGAAGGAGGCGCGCAACGCCCCGTCTCTCCCTCAAATCCTGTTCCCGGCGCGCGGGGGGGGGCTGGAGCTCTGGCCTCGTAAACAAGCGCCAGCAGGTGCCCTCTTGGCGGCGGACAGGTGGTCTCCGCTCCCGCAGCCCTGTTTGGAGCCTGGCTTCACAGCAGCGCAGGCGGCTGGGATCCTCCCGCACCGGAAAGCCTTGATTTATCTGCTGCTAAGCCAACTGACGACAGCGGAAGCCCTGCGCGCTTTGGGTTGGGCTGAGCTGTTCGCTGAGGCAGCAGCCGTGGCAGGGACGAAGGCGTCGCGCTCCTCGCCGCTCTAGGGGGCGCGTGTGCGCTCTCTGCGCGTCCAGGCAGCGGAGGGGAGGGCTTGCGTGGGGAGCGCGTCGGCGGTGCCTGGGCTTGTGTGGCTGGCCGCCCGCCCGCGCAAGAGAAAGAAAGAGAGACGGAGAGAGGCCGGCCGCGGTGGGCAGAAGCGCCCCGCCGTCTCTGGCAAGCATGTCCGCGCCCTGTTGCGCGGGGCAGGTAAGGTAGAGCCTGGGGACCGGGCGCGGGGTGGGCTGTCTCGGGCCGCTTCCTCTCCTCAAGCGCTCCACCCCGGTGGACTGCTGGCTTGCGTGGCGGGCTAGCTGGGGCTGCGCCAGTGCCTGTCTTGCGTCGGGCGGGCGGGCGGCGTGGCTGCTGCGTCCCCTCCGATCGGGCTGACCCCGGAGCTGAGACCCCCAGCTCGCCGCGTCGCCTGGCAGCAGCGCTGCAAATTCCTGGCCGCAGGATCCCTTTCGGTGCTGCTCGCCCGCCCGCCCGCGGCGTCTCAGGGAGGGACTCCCGGGATAATTGGCCCTTCAGTGGCCCTTCCTCGACTGATGTGTCCGGCCGTCCTTGGCTGCCACGGAGCAGTCGGGGCGATGAGCATTCAGTCAGAGCGAAGCTGTTGCTGGAGGACCCGGTGGCGTGCCGCGAGTGAGCTGCCACAGATTTTTTTACGCGCCGCTCCGATTTATGATAGGAAGAAAAAGGCAGCGGTGCGTGCAAGAAAGAAACGCTTCTTGAACCTGGTGTGTGTGTGTGTGACAAAGATGAAATGGTGTCTTCCTTTGCTTTCGGAATTGGCCGCACAAGCTTGACGAGGGGTGGCCACAGAAAGTAAAAAACCCCACACAAAATGTATTGTAAATAAATAATACTCTGTTGTGTTACTAAGGAATTCTACAGTATCTTAAAGCGCCAACAAGCATACTGTGTCATGAGTTTTTAGTAGTCTAATTTCAGGTGTCTGTACCAGGAAAACAAAAGGAGTTCAGTGATACCTTCTGTAAAGAACATCACTGTTGCTTTCACCATAGCTTTGTGAGTCAGATGCTCACTTCATCAGATGATGGAGTTCTGACTCAGGAAAGCTTGTGCTGAAATACAGTTTATTTGCCTTTAAGGTGCTCTGCACTCCTGTTCCCTTTGTTAGCAGTAACCAAACAGAATTGGATGCAGAACAGTGCATGAAATCTGGTATACTTCAAATCCATAAAACACAATTGGTCTTTCCCCCCAAATGATTTGTATCTCCTAAAAGGCTTAGAGATGTTGTGCCGTTAGGAAGGGTTGCTGCAATAAAATAGACTTTTGTAGATATCTGTTAAGTCCAGGGCTGCCAGTGCTATGTAGGGACA
>NW_015169821.1:229500-231618 GCF_001447785.1 Gekko japonicus | reverse complement strand
GCACCTACTGCACCTACTGCTTTACCACATAGTAAAGGAAATATTGAGGAAAACATAATTTCCTTGAGGAAGAGATTAATAATGCCCTTGTGTGTGTGAGCAGCAGGAAGCGCCCTGGGACTGTTGCTATGGTGGCTTTTAATGGTCATGGTACAGGAAGGGCAATTTTACTTCCTTTCCCTCCAGCCAGCCACCACATGTAGCTATCATAAGAACATAAGAAGAGCCCTGATGGATCAGACCAGTGGTCCATCTAGTCCAGCATCCTGTCTCGCACAGTGACCAGCCAGTTCCTCTGGAGGACCAACAACAGGGCATGGAGGATGAGACCGTCCCCTGATGTTGCCAGGAATTAACTTCCCTGGGAATAGATATAGTTTCTGGGAGGAAGGAGAAAGCAGGAAAAATCTGATGAGTTGCTGGATCCAATCCCTTATTATTTTCTTACCATTGTGTTTGCTGTGAACCTCTGTGGCTCTCCATCTATACACCCTTCTAAATCTGTTGGTTAGTGGATGTAGAAGGGTGTAACTGTGGTTAAGATTGCACTGAATGTGTCTGCTTGGAAATACCCATTAAGTTCTTCCTGGGAGCCGTTTGTAAACTACTGTAAAATCCATTCCAAAGCCATTTTTCCTATATCAGTGTTGGGCTTAATTTCAAAACAAGTGCTCTTTGAATGCTGTGTTGTGAAATGGTTAATTTTTAAATGGAATAAATATTGCTAACAGGGAGGGAAAACAGAGCTGCCACAGTGGAATGAAGTGATGTTTGTATTCCATGTTAAGTGGCGTTCTAAATAAGTCTAGTATGTTTTTATGCATGACAGCAAAAGAGCCATCCCTCTTGCTGTTTCTGAATGTCAATGTGGGTTAGAAAGCCAGTTTAAAAATGAATGTACATTCTGTCCAATTTAGGGGATGGCATCAAACCACAGAGAAGAAAATGTAAACAACATTGACTTGTGGATGAATGCATTCTTAAGAAAATTCGTTTCACACTTTTTAAAAAATAACTGTATAGCTGTATTACACATTCTGTATATATAACAAATTTGCGTCATGCTGTTACACATTTGAAATTCTTCTCTCCCTTCTGTCTAGTAACATTAGCACAAGATAGTTAAACAGTTCTGCCCAGAGACAACCTATCTGTGTGTGAGGAGGGGGATGATTTGTGCTGTGTTTAGGTAAAGCAGATAAAGCATATTGACTGCTGAACTATTCAGTTCCTCTTGCCTGCTAGTACAAACCCAAATAGGGCTGTTTTGAAACTGTTTAGAATATTTCCACTTGACTGTTCGTGTTTTCAAAGCTAGGTTTAGAAATTCCCCAGAGGAGAGAAAGCATCAGTTGCCATGAAGGACGCAGCACACTGAGTCATACTTCTTAAATACAACTGCTGTTTGAACTCTTTGAGAAATGTATAGCTATTTTTCTGCCAGCAAAGGGAGAAAGAGTACCTTCTGGGTTTTTTTGATGATATGGGCTAGAACTGAAATCCATTTTTCTCTAGTGAAATTACAGTCTGTTAAGGCATAATGCAGACAAAGTTATACATTTGTAGGTCCTGTTGACTTTGGTGGGGTCAAATTAGCACATGCTTAACTTGGTCCTCTTGAAATCTAATAAAACTGCTCAGCTGAATGAAGGATCTGTGCTGGTGTGTTTTTAGAAACTCCCACCGTCTGTAGCACTGGGTGGGTCTAGTTCAACGGAAATACTACTCAGCCATGGTTTTGCTCTTGTGAAAAATGATGGTGGGCTATGTGTTGTTCAAGCTGGAGACATAGCACTTGAGCATAATACAAACAAATCCATTGCACATCTACAGTGATGCCATTACTTTGGTCAGACCCTACCACTTCTGACACCCATAGCAGTTGACTGACCAATTGAAAATCATCAGGAAGCTGACCTCATTTCTCCAAACCACACAATCAAGTTGTAGAATGTGGGTTCCAGATCACAGTACAACTTTTTAGAAAAGGACAGGGGGGGGCAGTCTCTCTCTTTCCCCCGTTCCCTCTCTTCCCCCCCAGTCTCTCTCTCTGTCTCTCTCTCCCCCCCTTCTCTCTCTCCCCCCGGCTCTCTCTCTCTCCCCCTCTCTCTTCGCCCC
>NW_015169821.1:172075-229346 GCF_001447785.1 Gekko japonicus | reverse complement strand
GGTGGCGGCGGCGGCTGCGGGTTCCCCCCATTCCCCCCCTGGCCCTGATGTTGCCCGGCCGGCCGGCTCCGAGGCGGTGGCGGCGGCGAGGCTCCTTAGGCTCCCTCGCCACTCCCCCCCCGCTGCTCGCCGCTTCCCTTTCAAGCAGCGGCGGCGGTAGCCTCGGTTGCCAAGCGTTTCGTGCACATGCGCACGGAACGGTCTTGCACTTTCGGGGGGATTTAAACATCCCCCCAAATTTTTTTTCAAGGTTTAGCATTTTTGTGCACACGTGGGGACTGGCCCACGTGTGTACAAACCTCCCCCTCCCCCCCATGTGCCCCCGGAGCGCTGATTTAGCGATCCGCACTCACGGGGGCAACTTGGCTATTAGATATATAGATATGGATTGCAGTTTGTATGCAGAATTTCCACTTGTAGATGCAATTTTAGCCTTTCTGCTTACAGAAATTTCAGCATTTTCTTAAGGCATTATAATAGGCAGGCTTGAAACTTGTTTACATCTTGTGTATCAGAACACAGAATTAGCCAACTCATCTGCAGCAATAGCAACATCAATAACTATGCACTTGCGACATTACAGTTTCTATTATTGTTGAGCTGGTGTATTAAAACATCTAAGCACTAATTCTTTCCACCCACTTACTGCAAACAAGTTTATAGGTTAAGCATATCAGCTAGAAAATGCCAACCTAGCTGTCTGAATTTTTGAAATGGTATTAAGGACTTTCTCAAGTCAATGCTTGAAACAGTGCTTTAGTGTCATGTGCAGCATGCATGCAAACATATGGGTAGAATGTGCAAGCCAGTTTGAGTTCAATTCATGATGTCATAATAAAATTTTGAACTGGAGACCAAATTGGTGTGAATCACTAATGGCATAGTAGTATGGCATCCTCAGTGCTAATGTGCCAGAAGACAAAAATAGACATGATGACATCCATGGATCTGACTGGCGGATGCTGGTGCTACTTTAAAGTGATTTAGAAATGCTATGAGGACCCGATCAGCATCACAGTCTGAAGCTCTCTCATTTCCCCTCCCTCATGGCTTATCAAGGGCCAAAACAGCAACAGTGGGGGATGCAGCTGTTTCAGCAGTTGAAAATCCATGGGGAAGAGTGCCTCATCCTGTCACGCTGCAGGCCAAATCAAGACTGGTCCCTCACAGTATGTTTATACTGCTTTAAAATTGTGATGGCATCCATGGGTTGGACCTGTAGACAGTGTCGCATCTAGTTTTGCCCTGAGTATGCACAGCTTTTGACTTCTCCAAAAGGATGATTAAACCAGATCTGACCTTGCAGTAATATGTTAGGTTGTTGTGGCATCCTTTTGTTGTTCAGTCGCACAGTCGAGTCCGACTCTTCGCAACCCCATGGACCAGCTCCCGCCAGGCCCTCCTGTCTTCCGCCATCCTCTGAAGTTTGCTCAATTTCATGTTCGTTGCATCTATGACACTGTCTAGCCATCTCATCCTTTGCCGTCCCCGTCTTCTTTGACCTTCAATCTTTCCCAGCATCAGGGTCTTCTCCCGTGAGTGCTCCCTTCTCATTTGGTGCCATTTGAGCTTCAGTTTCATTATCTGGCCTTCCAGATGGGCAGATTTATTATGGCAGAGATGTTGTGTATTAAAGCCTACCTCCCCCACTATATCAGAGCTCTAACTTCTCTCTTGTCCATGAAATCTTACGTTGCAATGAATTTGTTAGTCTTTATGCAGGTTCTGCAAGATCTGTTAGTTTTAAACATACAATGTCTACTCAGCTGTTGACTGTTACATGGACAGCATGAATTTCAGTGGTCTGTTAAATGGATTTCTGCTGTAAGGGAAAACATCCTTAATGGGAAACAATCATGGTGAGATGATTTAGTAAAATGCAAGTAAAGGAACTACATGTAAGAGGAATGCAGCATGAAAAATGTAGGCTATTAAGGAAAATCTTCCTGGAAGTGAGACTATATGAAATGATCTCTCAAGGGAATTAACAAATTATACCATCACATGGCATGCTTATAACCACCAGTGTGCTACTGAGAACTATGCTTTTTCATTTCAAAATTCTTTGAGAGTTACAGCTTTTCCCTTTGTAGCTGAAGCCATAACCATGTGTGAAATCTGTTAACGTGTGAAAGAGCAATTGAAAACATCTTAGCTCACAGATGGGTATCAGATACAGTAAACCCTACAATATGTATAGAGATTGCACCTATATTCTTTTATTTTATTTTATTTTTGGCCCCCCGAAGGTCTGCGGTGATCTGGGATCCCGGGAACGTGAAGTCTGTCACTACTTCCACGACTTCCCCTTCTATTTGCCAAGGAGTGATGGGGCCGGATGCCATGATCTTAGTTTTTTTGATGTTGAGATTCAAGCCCACTTTTGCGCTCTCCTCTTTTACTCTGAGCAAGAGGCTCTTTAGATCCTTTTCACTTTCAGCCATTAGAGTGGTATCATCTGCATATCTGAGGTTGTTGATCTTTTCCCCAGCAATCTTAATTCCCGCTTGTGATTCATCCAGGCCAGCATTTCGCATGATGTACTCTGCATATATATTAAATAAGCAAGGTGACAGTATACATCCTTGTCGTACTCCTTTTCCTATGCTGAACCAATCAGTTGTTCCGTATCCGGTTCTAACTGTCGCTTCTTGGCCCTTATACAGGTTTCTCAAGAGACATGTGAGGTGGTCTGGTACTCCCATCTCTTTAAGGACCTGCCATAGTTTGTTGTGATCCACACAGTCAAAAGCTTTAGCATAGTCAATGAAGCAGAAGTAGATATTTTTCTGGTACTCTCTTGCTTTCTCCATAATCCAGCGAATGTTGGCAATTTGATCTCTAGTTCCTCTACCTCTTCGAAACCCAGCTTGTACTTCTGGCAGTTCTCTATCCATGTACTGTTGAAGCCTAGCTTGTAGGATCTTGAGCATGACCTTGCTAGCGTGTGATATGAGTGCAATTGTGCGATAGTTTGAACATTCCTTGGCATTGCCCTTCTTTGGGATTGGAATGTATACTGATCTTTTCCAATCCTGTGGCCACTGTTGCGTTTTCCAAATTTGCTGGCAAATTGAGTGCAGCACTTTAACAGCATCATCTTCTAAGACTTTGAATAGCTCAGCTGGAATACCATCACCTCCACTAGCTTTGTTGTTAGTAATGCTTTCTAAGGCCCATTTAACTTCACATTCCAGGATGTCTGGCTCAAGGTCAGTGATTATACCGTCGTGTTTGTCAAGGACATTGAGGTCTTTCTTGTATAGTTCTTCTGTGTATTCTTGCCATCTTTTCCTAATCTCTTCTGCTTCTGTTAGGTCCCTACCGTTTTTGTCCTTTATCATGGCCAGCTTTGCATGGAACGCTCCCTTGATTTCTCCAATTTTCTTGAAGAGATCTCTAGTCCTTCCCATTCTATTGTTTTCTTCTATTACTTTGCACTGTTCATTCAGGAAGGCCTCCTTATCTCTCCTTGCTGTTCTCTGGAAATCTGCGTTCAGTTGGGTAAATCTTTCCTTTTTGCCTTTTGCCTTTTGCCTTCCTTCTTTTCTCTGCTATTTGTAAAGCCTCATTAGACAGCCACTTTGCTTTCTTGCATTTCTTTTTCTTTGGGATGGTGGTGATTGCTGCCTCCTATACAATGTCACGAACCTCCGTCCATAGTTCTTCAGGCACTCTATCTATCAAAACTAGACCCTTGAATCTATTCTTCACCTCTACTGTATATTCATCAAGGATGCGATCTAGGTCAAACCTGAATGGCCTTGTGGTTTTCCCAATTTTCTTCAGTTTAAGTCTGAATTTTGCAATGAGTAGCTCATGATCTGAGCCACAGTCAGCTCCAGGTCTTGTTTTTACTGACTGGATAGAGCTTCTCCATCTTTGACTGCAAATTATATAGTCAATCTGATTTTGGTGTTGCCCATCTGGTGATGTCCATGTGTAGAGTCGCCTCTTAGGTTGTTGGAAAAGGGTGTTCGCTATGACCAGTGTGTTCTCTTGACAAAACTCTGTTAATCTTTGCCCTGCTTCATTTTGCTTTCCAAGGCCAAACTTGTCTGTTATTCCGGTTACCTTTTTACTTCCTACTTTAGCATTCCAGTCCCCTATGATGATGAGGACATCATTTTTTGGTGTTAGTTCTAGGAGGTGTTGTAGGTCTTCATAGAACCGGTCCACTTTAGCCTCTTCTGCATCAGTGGTTGGGGCATAGACTTGGATTACTGTGATGTTGAATGGATGCCATAGGATGTTGTTTATCCACTAGTTTAGATGGTTTTTAAAGGAGATTAGGCAGATTCTTGTGGGAAAGGACAGTCAGTGCCATTGGCTGTCTTGCCTGAATGGGATCTCCATATTCAGAGGTAAGCAACAACCTGGGCAGTGTTTTGGCCTTTGTTTCCTGCTTGAGGACATTCCCAAGCATTTGGGTGGCCACTCTGGGAAGCAAGATGATGGACTAGATAGACTGTTGGTCTGATCCAACAAGGTGATTTGTATCTTCTTAACTGCTTGGAAGCACTTATTGAAATAGATACTGAGCTTCCTTGGAATAAAATCTTGCTGTTAATGAAATAATAGTGATACAGTTCTGGATATCTGATGGGTCTCCAAGCTCTTGCTATGAAATGCAGGAATACTTTACAGTGCAAACTGTTATTGTCCTTTCAAGGCAAAATTAGTAACAAAACATCTAGTCTTCATGATCCTCTAACCTCAAGCTAGTAATCAGTTTCCAAGCTTTAATCTCTGCAGTTGGTCCTATGGACATGATTTCCTGTCTTGTACAAGGAAGAACACAGCAAGAACTTTCTTCCCAAGACACAAAGCAACTGCAAGCTTAATTGCATAGACTGTTAGTCTATCTCTTTCTGTTTGTGTATATTTTCCTTCAAAGAAAATATATAGGTTATAGCCCGGCCTGGTGTTCAGCTTGCACCATAATGTGGCTTGCGTCTGCTTATATAAAAACATCTGCTGTATTTTACAGGAAACAGGATTTTACGTTGGCTTTTGTGTAGCTTCTCTCCTGAGACTAAAAAGTTAACCTCTGTCTTTAAATAAAGCAGCTGCAGTGGAAAACTTTAGTTATGGTTGTTTTTAGAACTCAGTGTTTACAGAGTAAAGACCAGCACTCTTTCAGAGTGATGCTGTGATGAGGTGGTTTGAGGAGGCTGTGATGTGTTTTGTCAGGCACCTTTTAATATATTTAGCTATATTTACATGACATTATGGTTTATATAAAATAAAAGTAAACTTCAAAGAGCCTGCCAATTTCTGGATCCTGTCCTTAAGTCAGTCCTACTCATTATTTATGATTAAAAACTAGATTTTTCCTTACTGTAAGATTCTGCAACTAACATGGTGTAGCTGGAAAAAAAATGACCTGGTTTCTTGGAAGATTTATTCTACATCCATACTAGAGAGAGTGTGGCTCCAATGGAGCTAATTTTGAAGGAAGGATTGCCTGTTCATTAATGCATCACGCTTGTGATATAGGGAAAATCCACACAAGCAGCGGCCTCAGGAGCTTCCCTATGCCCGTCATTTTTTAGGGGTTTCCTAAATCCAATAATTTTGAGAATTGTGCTTACTTCCTAAAGTAGCCATGTTTGCCCCCTCATGTTTAAGAGGGAAGTTTAATGGGCAACTTCAGTAAAACCTTGAAATGTTTTTTTTGGGGGGGGGATCAGTTTGTAAAGACTATCCACTGTTTTATCACCTCTGATGATCTCTGTGGATTGTTATTTTGGGGCTTGCTGTTGCATGAAGAGCAGAATGGGTTCTTGAGGATGCAGTCCTGTGGATTCTTACCTGGTAGTAAGCTCCTTGACTATGGTGGTACTTCTGTGTAAGTTTGCATAGGATTGCTCTATAAATCTTAGCCTGTGGTCACACACACTAAATAATCCACTTTCAATCCACTTTCAGTGAGTTTTCCAACTGGATTTTGCCAGTTCACACAGTAAAATTCATTTGGAAAGTGCATTGCAGGTGGATTGAAAGTGAATTATTTAGTTTGTGTGACTGCAGTCTTATAGGTTTCTGTCAGTTGCAAATATTTTGTAAAAAGATTTAGTGGCGTTTTGCTCTTCTGTGGTTGCCTGAATGGATCTTATTAAGAAGAGTAAGGCAAGCAATAGGAACAAAAGCAAAATGCATCAGGTGGCATTAGAGAAACCCTCTATACATGGAAGACTTCCATTCCACTCTGAAGCTGCCTTGAATAGTTCCAGTTGCCGTTAAGAATCAGAAAGGTTGTGGTCTTCCCATGGAGTTCTTTCTGATCTTGCTTTTGGAAGATCATTATCATAGTAATTCCCTGGTCTTCTGTTAAGAGTGACAATTGGGTAACCAGGCAGGGAAGCATTCATAAATGGAAGCTGTCTCTGGCCATCAGGTTACCATAAAAGACTAGCAGCTATATGTGACACAATGATACCTTATAGACAATAGGTCTGTCAAGGTCAGTATTGTCTACTCTGACTGGCAGCAGTTGTCCATTGTCTCAGTTAGTGGTCTTTCACATCACCTACTACCTGATCATTTTACCTGGAGATGCTGAGGATTGAATTTGGGACCTTCTACATACAAAGCAGAAGCTCTCTATCGCTGGGCCTCAGCTCCATGTGGAAAGATGGACTCCTAAAATTATACTGGCTTCTGGAGACTTACATACAAAGTTCATCTCTTCCAATTGAGGTTCCATTAAGGACTGTCTTTCATACACCAACTCTTGTAGAGATTAACTCATATCTTCAGAACACTCATGGACAAGCAGAGAGTGAGAGAGAGAGAACAGATAAGATGCATGTAATGCTGAGAAGGCCTTGCGAGGAAAGATATTTTTAAGAAACCATAGCATATATTGAGAGGAGGATTCTGGCCACTGCAATGATTACTAGTGTTACTATGGTCTCTTGAAGCGAGTGATTAAAGGCCTCTACAATTCCCTGTCAACTGTATTTTCTAAAAACTGTCAATGGTCATGCACAGTAAAGATCAATTGGCTGTTGTATCCCTGGGAGCAGGACATGGCTTGGGGCAGACCTGTTAAACAGCACTGTACTCCAGTAGAAACTATTGCATGGCTTGTGGAGTGTCTGAAATGAGTTACTAGATTACTTTTAAGGGGTTCAAGATGGAAAACATAAGCATACTTGAAGCCAGTGGGCCTTAGACCAAAATCACATGCATTGTTGAGTTCAATGAGGCAGGAACGTGATTGGAAACTAGCCGTCTTGTCTGGGTATCTATTCAAAAACCTGGCACAAACTTATTCAAAACTGCCTTTTTGTTTTTCCATATGCACACCAGCAGTTGGAGTGGGGCTAGACTAGAGAAGCACTTCCAGTGGCATGTGGTGAATTCAGTCTTACTTTCAGGATTAGGGTGTGAATTTTTGTTCTTATTCTTTAGTTGTCTGGCTTTACTCAGTTTTCTGGAAGATATATCCCTTTAAACAAAAGAACTCTAGTGAGTAAAGGATTTGCCATTTGTCAGTAGAAGAATCTTTCTGTGTTTATAACATGAACATAAAGCAGTCATTCCAGCTGCTTGCCTGTAACTTTTAAAGGGGACTGCCCCCACTGTGTTTCTATATTTAATATTCTCAGATAAATTATCTGTAACCTGATTGTTTTTGAATCAGAGCCTTCTTCCCTTGGGTTCGGATGAACTGCTGTTAGGAACAGCAGGTCTCATGTATGCAATGTTTTATTTATTTATTTAGAATTTTTGACGCTGCCTTCAGCCATTGGTTCCCCAAGATGGTAAGAGCCACAGAGATCTTTGTTTCTGTCCTGGGGTGGTTGTGGTACCTTTTTATCCTGCCCTCCCCCATAGTGTTCAGGGCGAATTTTAGGATTGCCAGCTCTCGGGAAAGGCCTGGAGATTTGGGCGGTTGAGCCTGAGGAGGGAAGGGACCTCCACAGAGTATAATACCACAGTCTACCGTCCCAAGCAGCCATTTTCTCCAGGTGAGCTGATCTCTGAAACCTGGAAATCAGTTGTAATCTCAGGCAATCTCCAGCCACCACCTGGAGGTTAGAAACCCTAAGGATGATGCATGTTTTCCCCTCAACCCATGTTTATCCTTACAACAGCCCTGTGTGGTAGGTTAGGCTGAGAGGTAAGTGACTGGCCCAAGGTCGCCCAGTGACCTTGATGGCCAGGATTTGATATCTGAATGTCCTGTCTTTATTTGACACACTGCCGTGGTGTTCCAGGTTGATGGGCATAGAGCGATTCTTGCCTTGCCTCTTCCTTCAGTGACTGCCAGACTGTTCAGACAGCACTCTTGTCTCTAAATAAGTTTTTGCATACATGAGGTATAGTTGCCCCCACCATCACGTGTTAAGAGAAACAAACCCAGAAGGATAGAGTTGATGATGAAATTCTTCCAAGCATCTGCCCAAGAGACTATCTCATACCTCCCTGCCCAGCAGCGTGTACTGTTAAGAGAAATTCTGGCAAGTAGTGTCCCAGCAAATAGTTTAGAGAAATTAATGCTGATTAGAAAAATAATTGTGCACAGCTCAGAAAGCAGGAGGTGTAGGCACCTTGATGCCTGCGTTAATTAAATCTCGGTGCATTTTAAAACTGGCTCAGCTAGTTATTAAATTACATGTTTGAAAGCAGAAGACTTTCTTTTGTGCCTTAAGAAGGGAGCAGTCTTTGCTTCTCTCTAGTGTGCCAAGTGTGAGAGGGGCTACTTTTACAAACCTTTCTGTTTGTAGGCCAAGTGCCACATGGGTTTGTTTGCTGCTGCTGCAACTCTTTTTCCCCTTCTTCCTCTTCTTCCTCCTCTTCTTCCTCCTTTTCTTCCCCCTCTTCCTCCTCCTCCTCCTCCTCTTCTTCTTCCTCCTCCTCCTCTTTGTATTATTATTATTATTTATTATTATTATTATTATTATTATTGAATTGGCCCACCCCTGCCACTGCAGGGCTCTGGGCAATGTATAACCCAAAATAAAACAAGATAAAATTAATTTAAACCTTAATATAATATAAAAACAAACAGATGGCGAGTAACCAGTCCTCCTTCCAACTCCCACTGCCAGCTACTTCGTGGACAGGGGAGAGGAGGGCAAAATAGATGTAGACAACAGGGAATGGGAAGGGTGCCAGACAAGATGGAACCATCACTGTCCTCAACCAAAAGCCTGGAGGAACATCTCTGCCTTGCAGACCCTGCGGAATTGTGACAGGTCCCGCAGTGCCCTGATGGAATTTGGCAGAGAGTTCCACCAGGTTGGGGCCAGGACTGAAAAGGCCCAGAAAGCAACAGCTAGAAGAAGGAAATTGGCATGCATAGCTTTTCTGAACAGATGGTTATGGCAATGATCTGTGAAATAACATTTATTTATATAGTACGCTTTAATCTCCTACCTCCAGGGACCTCAGGGCAGCATACATCACTCTCTGTGCCTCCATTTTAATCCTCTCAACAACCCTGTTAGTTAGGCTAGCTAATCAGAGAGAGTGAGAGAGAGAGTGGTCCATGATCACCCAGCAGGCTTCATGAAAGTAGGGATCTGAACCTGGGTCTTCCAGATCCTAGTCCATAGTTACTACCAGTATACTACCCCATGTCATATCACCAACTACTTTAGAGATTCCCTTTGTTCTCAAAGTAGCTTGCTGGGCTGTGGGAGGGCTGCTGTTGAATAGACACCATTCCAAAACCCCTTCGGGCACATAGAACTAATTGCTTGGTTCTTTGGAAATCTGTATGTGTGTGTGTGTGCATGTGGGAGGGGATCCTTTACAGCATGATTCCTGCACCTGCCTAAGGATTAAGCTTTTCTAAACCAAAGAATAAAAGAAACAACAATCTTGGTTTAACCAGCAAAACCTACTTTTGTTCTCTGTCAGCATGTCCAGGGATTCTGGGAGAGTTAGTTCAATTTCAGCTAAAATGTGATCTCTTGCTGTTAAAGGAGCTATAGAGAAGCCCTTTAAATAAAATCCTAGTTTCTGTGTTTACACAGTAAAAGAATGAGACTACTGGGTGTGACTTTCTTCCCTGGTCTGCAGCCTTTCTGGTTTTGTGTATCAGAATGTCTTCTGTACCAATTATAGTGAGTGAGGGATCTTCTGTCTCTGTCTCTCTCTCTCTCTCTCTCTCACACACACACACACACACACACGCACACACACAAACACACAGACACAAACTAGAGTGGAGGCTGTTTTGTACTAAGGAAAGTAGTGAAGCCAAATATGAAAGTATCCCCAGATAAGTGATTTATCACTGCACTTCTCTTTCTGATTGCAGTTGTCCTTAGCTCAGTTTAAGCAATGCAGCATTGCATGAACTTTGAGAACCATGAACTGCTATGTGTTAGTGCACCAAATATATCTATCATGAACTGTTGTTTTTTTAATTTTTAATTTGAAATATTAAATGAATCCGTGTGAATGCATACGTATATTATGTACCGTTAAGTCACTTATGACTTATGGTGACCTTTTGAATAATGATCTCCAAAACAGCCATGCAGTGCCTTTAAAAAGAGGTCATAGAGGGGGAGAAAGTTTGGTAATAAAAACCATGCTCAAATTATGGATTACAACACAAATTTATTCGTATTTTTGCAACAGACCATCTGACTTTGCACTGTTGTTAGCTCTAGCTGTTAGCATACCAAATGCTCCTCATTTCAATAACTGTGTCCAATATATGTCTAGCTGTGTTACATTGTGAACCCTTTGTAGGGCTGTTAGTCTGATTAAATATACCACTCCCTTAACCTGAGCAGTTGTTATGCTGCCACATAGTGGGATTGCATGTGTATTGGGCTTGTTTAAACAAGATTCTAGGGCATGAAGGAAGACTTTGCAGGGGGGAAAAGGGTCATAGGATTCAACATCATGGAACTGGAGTTACAAGATCAAACCCCTAATCTTCTGCAGAATTTAGCAAATGGCCATTGCATTCTGAGTATTCTGGTATTTTATCTGATGTATCTTCATGAACTGGAGGATCTGAATTCATTTTGTGTAACTGTCTTAAACCTACTCATCACAATAAACAGTGAGGTTTTGAATGCTGAACTTAATAGCAAAAGTTTAATAAAGATCTCTAGTATTTCACAACAAATGAAAGGCAGCATACAAATTATTTTTTCACTGGAACTCTTAAGACTCATTACAGGAGTATTTCTTTGATTAGCTAGAACATTCAACATTGTTGGGACGGTGTTCTGCTAGGACACTTTTCACGGAGCTCCGAGGCACTAGGGCTTTTTTCTTATCTTTTGGAATTGTTTTATCTCACAGGGTTACCACTAAATAGTTGAATAGGGTAACCCTTTGGTTTAGTTAGATAATTTTAATATAGATAAGACTTTAAGAAGCTACTGCAAATCGTGCAGCTGCAACTGTAATCTCTTCGGAAGTCTCCGATTACAGGGAAATTATCTTCCACAGTTTTTTGCCAGTGTATGCTGCCTCAGTTATGTTGAAATGACTAAAAGTAAGGAAAGGAACAGAAATAGCTCAAACTCTGACTCTCTGGTAACATCCTACTACAAATCTCCAAAGCAGCTTTTTATTGATGATTTTTTAAAATGATGGAGCTTTGTGGGAGGTTATTCCGCCTTCTAAAAATCCATTTAGCATATTGGAGTCTCTGAAAGACTTGAATCCCTCTAGTTCACTGCAAGTTTCTTCTCTAGAAAATGAGGCCTCTGCTGCAAGTATGGGGGAGACCGTAATTCCCCGTCAGGTACTTACTCCAAATTTAAATGCTTTGAACTGTACAACTTTAAGGGAAAACAGAGAAACTGCAAAAGCAGATTTAATCAAACTAAGTGGGGACCAACTTAGTGGGGACCAACATACCTTTTTCATGGTATGAGCTTTTGTGTGCATACACACTTTTTCAAATACACTGGAATGGAAGGTAGAGTTCAAACTTATTGATAGGCTGAACAGCAAATTTACATGTAACGTGATTAAGATGTTTTAAGTTATGCAAAATAAGCTAAGGTTATAAGGTCAACAGTTGTTTTGATTTAATCAAGGAGGGGAAAGGACACCAAAGGGATAAATATGTCAAAATAGGGGCTAAGTGTGTAAAGGGATCCATTGCCCAGTTTTTCAGCAGAAGTTCCATCTTTCTCCCCACCTCCAAGCATTGTAAATTACATGTGGTTGGGGAATCTGTATATTTGGTCAATGTACTGTGTTTTCCTTAATGGAAGATGACCCTCCTTTAAAAAAAGTTATGCATACGTAACTGTAACTTGAATAAATACACCATTAATGGTCATGAGCTATGAAAAACATAATACTGTGCAGACTTGTGCTTGTTATACAAGGGACGTCAGTGGGGTATAATGCCACAGAGCCCACCCTCCAAAGCAGCCATTTTCTCCAGGGCAACTGATTTCTTTCACATGAAGATCAGTTGTAATAGTGGGACATTTCCAGGTCCCACCTGGAGGCTGGCAACCCTACACACTGTGAGCCCCGTGAGGATTGGGCACTTGCAGCATTTTGAAATCACTTTAAAATGGCCGTGTTGTCCACAGATCCAACCCATGGATGCTGCCATGTTCAGTTTGGCCATAGGTGTGTTCTGACCAAGGACTCCTCACAGCCAAAGGGAGATGTAGGGTGCCATCCATAGTGATAGTACTTGTCAGCGGTAAAAGTAATATAAACAAATGCTCTTGCTTATTTTTCTTAGTATTGAATATATTCAAGAGCAGATCTTTGAACTTTGCTTTGAATTGTGAACTAACCTAAAACTACGTTTCAGTGGTTTTTCAACCATTAAAATGTTCTTTGTAATCATAGATGTGTGTATGTAAAGTGCCATCAGCTCACAGGTCAATTATAGTGACCCCTCCTGCGGTTTTCAAGGCAAGAGACGTTCAGAAATGGTTTGCCGTTGTCTGCCGCTGTACAGCCACTTTTGTCCTCCTTGGTAATTTCCCATCCAAGTACTCCTCAGGGCTGACCATGCTTAGCTTCTGAGATTTGACAAGATTGGGCTTGCCTGGGCCATTCAGGTCAGGGCAATCGTGTGTGGGGGGGGGCATTTAAAATGTTTCTGTCGCTGGCTCTTGAAATTCAGGTATGTTCCAGTGCTACTGTCTTTCCAATTGTAGTTTGTCTTACTCGAGCTATCTTTGGAAGGAGCAGGACGTGAAAGTTTTAAAAAGATGGATTTCCCCCCTAAATGGTATTTGTTAAACTGGAATAATGTAGACTTATTTAATAGAAAGTAACATATGCAAGAGACAATAAGTTCTGGTACTGCCTTTTAAAATGCATGTTCATTAAACAAAGCAACACTCTTTTGAGTCGAATTTTGTATTACCCCTTGTAACTTGTGCACCCAGTGAGGCAGAATGTAAACTGTGTGCTAGCACTTAACGGCAGGGGCATTTTTGAGGTCCCTTGATTCATGTCTTTTAACAACACGGAGCTCTTTTGTAGAGAAGATTTAACTCTTCCTCATTTCATTCATCACAAAAGTGTGTGGCTAATTAAGAATGGTTCAGTAGGACCATTCAGTCAGTTGCTGTATGTTAGTAGATTGTTAACCGCAAGGGCAAGCTTCTCTGTTTCTGTTTATTTGGTGGAAACAGTTGGAATTAGAGGTTTTGGCTGAGTACTGTCAAATGGAAGAGTAAGTTAATTGGTATTAAGTAAATGAATCGTACTAGATGCTTGTTGTGATGAAAAGATAAAAATTAATCCAATGGCTTTTTTTCTTAGTACATCATGCAAGAAATTTATATCTGTGAGAACTTCAGAAGTGTCTTTAATCAGCAATGAATCCTGATTTCTGTTTTTGTTTTGCTTTTTTGAACTATAGCTGTTCATAATTGCCACTATAGTACAATAGGCAAGTGCTGCCCTGAAGCCTACTTTCATCTGTTTTCCTCTACCGAGTGCCTGTTTCCTCCAAGGAAGTCCTTCCTTCCAGTTACTGATTATCTCTGGTTAACAGCTGCTGGATGCAAAACAAGGGGTGGCTGTCTCCCTCCTGCCTTGCTTATGAACTTCTCAGGTGCATAGGATTGGCCACCACTGGAGACATAATGCTGGACTAGATGCCCTTGGTCTGATGATCTCGCAAGGCATTTCTTACCATGCCTCAACATATGGATGTGAAATCATTATGATTAATTTAATTTTTTTTCCGCTTTCCATGTGGCTTTGTGAAATCCTTAGAGCAGCTGCTGCATGTATATGATGCAATAAGGTGTTTGCAGAAATTCATCCCTCAGTGATAAGTTTACTCTGAAATAACTAATAGAGCGTATATGACTTTTCACCCCTGCTACAAACACTGCTCTCCTGGAACTTGGTTGAAAAGGTGGTGCAGTGTTGTTATGGTCCTACTTTATTGTAGCCTAATTATGGAATGTTAACAGTGCAATCCTGTGCAGAATTTCTTGAGTCTAAGTCCCTTGATTTCAGTAGATTTATATTGGATTAACTCTGCACAGAATTGCATTGTGATTCTGTTTACAGTCTGTAAAAGCGTTGCCTGAGTAGTTCCATGCACACAGGGTTGTGTGACCTGTTTGTTGCACAAACAGCACCTCGTCACTGCCACATTTTAAATTGGGGGGATATGTGTGTGTGTGTGTGTGTCTGTATCCTTCTAGGCAACCAAAATCCTTTGGTGAAACTGATTATAATGTTCCAACTGATACTAGTTTTGAAAATAGTATAATGTTGACCTTTTATTGTTTTGATTTTTCCCTAGTTGGCCTGTTGCTGTGGCACTGGTGCATGTTCCCTCTGCTGCAAATGCTGCCCCAAGATAAAGCAGTCAACCAGTACTCGCTTTATGTACGCCCTGTTCTTCATCCTGGTAACACTCATCTGTTGTGTCATGATGTCAGAAACAGTAGCGAAAGAAATGAAAGAGCATGTGAGTAACTGGAATCTTTATAGGTGGGGGGGGACACAGATGGTTAGAAGTTATTAAAATGAATGAAAGCAACTGGGTTACATATAGCTAGATGGTCATTACAAGAAGAAACTTATATTAGGCTTGAATCTTTTAGATGTTTAAAAGGCAAGCCTATTAATAATCACTAGAGCCTGCCATTTTGTAAGATGTGTGTCTTACTCTGTTATTTGCAGCACATTTTCAAGCATTACTTGAAACATTCTTATGCAAATACTGTTTCAGGAATTTCTAGGCTAGGAAGTGTGTGTTTTAGTAATGGTAAAAGTTTCATCCCTTTTTTTTAGTTTGAAAACTGGAGCGTAGGAGGAGGTAGCACAAAGAGTAATTGTTTACATGAAGGCCAAAGATGATTCCTGTCTCTGAAACTTGAGTGTTTGGCAGCTTTGAATGAGAGAATACAAGTGACTCAAATAGGGTTTCTTTGTCAGAGATCTTACTACTTTCTCTGTGTATTGTGACAACTCCGCTTATAGCCTGTCAAAAATTCAAGGGCCTCTTAGCTTTATCAGTGTATACCCAGGAGTAATTATTGTACTTCTGTCGATTAGAGAGCCCAAGAGATTAACTGAATGTTCATTCTTCTTGCACCCCCTCCTCCATCTTTTTCTGATATATCTGCCATTCCCATTCATTCAGCTGGAAAATAAACTCATTACTGGCAATTTTGAAGAAGAGCGTTGATGGGATGCATCAGGAATATGCAGGGCTGCCATAAGGGCAGAGGGGGAAGGAGGGATCTCCAACCTTTAGACAGTGCCGTTTGCACAAAATTAAGGCTGCACAAAATTATATTAGGCTTGAATCTTTTAGATGTTTAAAAGGCAAGCCTATTAATAATCACTAGAGCCTGCCATTTTGTAAGATGTGTGTCTTACTCTGTTATTTGCAGCACATTTTCAAGCATTACTTGAAACATTTTAATGCAAATACTGTTTCAGGAATTTCTAGACTAGGAAGTGTCTAACCTGGTTCTCCAGATTAGAGTCTGGAGTCTTAACCACTACACCAAACTCTTAACCACTACTACAAACCACTACACAAACAAACTGAAAACGCAACAAGCAGGAGTTGTTGGCATGCAAAAGAAAAGTCCCCGAAGTGTTAGGCTGGATAAAGAGGTATTTAGAGGGGTAGTGAACAAGGCAGGACTGGCCACTGGGAGTAGAATAGAGCAAGATGTGGGTTCCATGGCCATGCTGGTCCGTCTTGGACCTACACAACTGAATATACACCTCTGAGTCACACAGTGAGATGTCCCGAAGGGCAAGGGCTCAACTGCTGGTATTGCTGTGTGATGTGGCCAACAGCTCACTACTGTGAAAAGCCCAAAAAAGGGTGGCTTTGAAGGCTGAAGAACATATCTCAGGGAGCTGCTGCATGAATTTTTCTAACATAGGTATATTAATGGGCTTATACTCATCGGGTTCTTGCAGGGATAATCAGCCCTCAATGGTGCATCAGGTGAGAAAAGAGCCATAGGGGTTGCTAAACCCCAGGGCCTTCCTGTAAAATGAAATGGCTGACACATAAATATTCATGGTCGTAGGGGTGAGCCCACGCTCCTTCAGCATGCCAAATATTGCAGGATCAAAACCACAGGGACTGGCAAAGGGTTAGAAAACCCAACAGACACCACAAAGGATAGGAGAGCAATGACAGCACATTTATAAGTACGACAGGTATAGGGGGCAAGAGACCCCAAGACTCCCTGGGCAGTTGATCACTGCCAAGCATCCACAGGTCCTGCAGGGAGACATCCAATTGTTGGTTTGTACTGGGGGCAAGAATTCGAAACCTTTCCTCCTGTAAGGTGAGACAAGGTGTCTGCAATGCCATTACTGATGCCTGCAATGTATTGTGCTGAGAAAGAAATGTTAGACTCCAAGCAGGTCAAAACAAATTTGCATACAAGCCACATGACCCACTCAGTGTGATGTTTCTGGTTAACGATTCTGACTACGGCCTGGTTGTCACACCAAAAAGGATGCATTTGTTCTTAAATAAATCCTACCACAAGCCAATGTGCCTTCAGGGCCTGCAAATTAAATTATTGTCTAGGTAATATATGACATGAGGGCACCCCATGTGCTGCTAAGGAAGGTGCTAAATGTTTCAAATGCTGTGCAAGCAACAGAGCAACCCATAAGCATGGCCTTGTCCATGTACCAGTTTCTGCTAAATTTGAACCCAGTAGGCAAAAATCCCCAGGATGAACAGGCAGTATAAAATGCAGATTGTATATTATGTTTTGCAAAGAAGGAGCCAGGGCCACAGTACCATATTATGCTGACTGCGTGATCCAGAGAAGCATACCAGATGGAGCAAAGATCAGGAGCAATGTCATTATTAACTGAAGCTCCTTTTGGACAAGACAGGTGATGAGTTAATTGAAATTCACCTAGGGTACAATTCTTGGGTAGAGTGGTTAGTGGTGAGACCCTTAGGTTGTGAAACAGTGGTGCTGTGAATGGGCCCACCATTCTGCCTGCCTTACATTCTTTGGCTATTTTCTTAGTGACAACACCTGGAAGCTCCCAGGTAGATTTAAGGTTACTACAGTCTGTTGCAATGCATGGGCCTGTAAATGGAATGTGAAAGTCTTTGCTACAGCCTAAAAGAAGGTATGAGGTGGAAGCCTTATTGGAGTACCTACTGAGGGGGGGAGAGAAGTGCCTTGAAATGCATAGCAGTCTTTGCGAGACACATATTGAAAATCAGGTTAGAACTAGGGCCGTTTTGCAGAAGTTGAGGCTGAGATTCAGGCAGCACCCAACCCTCCTTCCTTTTTACTGCTGGAGCTTTAGGAGGGTTGGGAACGCCAACCCTCCTAAAGGCTTCGAGTAGGGACCAAAACATGCATCGCGAAGGTGCACAAACTTACAGTGTGGACGGTGACACCTGCCTTGATTGTATTCCCAGCATACCCACCGGGAACCATCCCGTCTGAATGTTAATTTTTCCTTTCCTGGGTCACCCTTAGCCTTTATGTGAGGGCCCACAGTCACTAGCCAAATCTTACTGTTAAGGAGGTCCCACCTTGAAAGCTCATTGTGAGAGGCCCTCTGTCAAGAGGCTTTGTCGTAATCAATAGCAGGGACATCACCAGCTATAGACTGTGCTTTAAGGACATTCCCCATATGGTTGGCAAGGTGCCAGCCCCACTCTGGGTAGGCCGCAGAAACTAAGCTCATGTAGACGCAATGCTCCCTCTAAGCTGTGGAGTCTTGTGAGCAAAAATTCCACTCTGTGAGCTACTGGCATTAAAGTTGTGAGCAAGTGATTAGGCTACTGCATAAATTAGTTTGCTCTGGAGCCATCCTTCCTGAGCTAAGACAAAAACGTGTGAGCTGGAGGCTAAAAAACTGTGGGCTAGCTCACACTAACCCAGCTTAGAGGGAACACTGCCCATAAGCCTTGTTTTGGAAGGTATGTTCTGTGCTTCCTTTTGATGCTCCTTTTTTTTCCTGCCTAGGACCCACTTTTCCAGCATCACTTTTTGGTTTAAAAGGGAAAATGTCCACATAATAGCCATCTAGGACCCTTTTGCACAGTTTACGTGGCAAGTGAATGCCAGGCAGATCCTACAAATCTATACTGGGGTGGGTGAAGGGCCACATGGGCTGGCTTGGATCCCTACACACTGATGGGACTGGGCTCACCCCTTACCCTACGCGTGTGCAACCATGAAGGCAGCCCCGAGATAAATGCCCTCCAGTAGTTACTATCTATTGTAGAGGGGACTTAGAATCGTCATCTGAGGATGACTCAGCATAAGATGCGCTACTGTCTAGCACATCCCAGGATCAAGTCGTCTTACACATCCTCTGACGCTTGGCATGGTGCTTCTCCACACAGGCAGGGCTTCCAGTGCAATCCTCACTGGAGGCACTGGAAGATTGGGACTCAGCTGGTAAATGTGGTCTGCATCTATTCCTGGGGGTGGGGTGTGCAGGCTGCTCTAGTGGGGCTGTGTGAGTTCCAAGCTGTTCCATCTGCTCCAACAACTGAACTAGTGTTTGTGAAATGCCCTATAAGAGAGCAGTATTATCCACAGGGGCCATACGTGTTGGTTGCACTGGGGGAGCCCCAGCCCATGGCCTGTTAGCCCTGGAGATGCTGCCTGAAATCCCTGCCCATCTAGATGCACCCCCGGTGCCATAAGGGGCACTTGCAGATGCATGAGTGTGCTACTACAGGAATGACACAAGTCCCTCCCACCTGGGCTGCAGGGCGCTTGGTCATCTTAGGCTGATGTACAGATGTGTCCTTCTCAACTCTGGCTACCCTTTTTGGTGGCATAGCTGGAGGCAGAGACTAAATGTACTGATAGCACAAATTAAGTTGCACAAAACCCAGTATACACTCAGCCCATTAAATACAGACAGAGCAGACTCAACAAATGCCAAACTCAAAAAACTAAACCAGCTAGATTAAAGTTTATTTATTTATATTATTATTATTTTCTTAACCAATATACTTTATTGAATACATTTATACTATGTTTTCAAATATTTATTATCACTATTTCCCGATATTTATAAACAATCCAACTATATATGAAATAAATTAAGCAGATATAACCACAAATGATTATGAATTTAACATGCAGTCAAGCACTATAAAGTTACAGAGGTGACCACTAAAATGGCAAGCAAGATTACTAATTACTAAATAGCTGCCAAAAAAACCTCACCCCTGGTTGAGGAAGATGCCAGACTGACAGCACCCACCAAAACAAGAAGGGGGGGGGGTCAGCACAAGAAATTGACCAAACAAATACAACTAATGCTGTCTACTTGTCTGAAGGGAACTCAGTATCCCAGCTGGCTGTGATGAGACCCCAAAAGAGGATCTCCTCAAAACAAAGAAGGTTGGTGGGGGAGGGGACCAGTTACCGCCCACTTTACAAGACCAAGTACCGTAGGGGGCACTGCCTGTGCAGTCCTTTGGGAATAAGCAGCCGCTGAACAAAAGACTCCACAAGGTACTGCAAAGATAGCTCATTAAAAAATCCTCTGCTTGCGATGAAGGCAGAAAAAAGGCTCACAGAAAGCATGCCAAGAGTCGATCCTTTTCCCAAGGCTCGCCCACTGATCAGCTGATGGGACCGTGAAACAGCTGATGGTCCCTTTAACTTGCAGCAGGCACCAAAAGAGAAAAATGCTTGCTGGCCATGTAGAAAAGCACGTAGTCCAGTTGTTGTTCCCACAGAATGTTGAGGCAGAAAGCAGCAAGCCGGCGAGCAAAGAAGCAGAGGACAAACTGGCCTGCACGGGCTGTTTAAATAGCCTCGCAGGCATCGTAGCCGTGCCCACTAGATGACGCCTGACCTGACGGTAGCAGGCTGATGGAGAATCAGCTGGCCCCCCATCCCCGCGTAGCCTGAGGGCACCACAAAGTGGAAGCCTGCCCTGCTTTTTGCCTCCCCATCGTATGACCTGCAAACAATGGCGGAGGTTCGTCTTGGCAATGCTTTCTGTGAAGCAGATTCATGAGTTGCGTGACTGAACAAACAAGCAGCAGACAATCAACAAAGTGCACCCCCGAATCGACCTCTCATCTGTGGCTCATTCCTGGTGTTTGGAACAGCAGAATGTGTTGGCCCACACAGACCAGAAATAGGATTGAGAAGATGTACATCCCTTTGACTCCTCCATGTGGAGTTTATGCCTGTAATTGTTGGAATCCCTCTGTCTTTATTTAGTTTAACTTATTTGCAGGCTTGTATGTTCTAGGTCTACTCTGTTCTCCCCTCACAGGGCACACCGTTAGTAGTGGTGTCTGACGGTTAGTAGTGATGTCTGATTTTCAGCCCTTAAAGATAGCTTCTTCCTCAGTAACTGATATCCTTAATCATAGCCAAGTCCTTGTTAAGAATGTTGACAACTGGATCTAACCTCAGTTAGTTGAGGCACATTCAGCTGTGCCAAATAACTGGCTTTTGGTGCCGACTCCTGTGTTCTGAGTTCTGTGTTCCTGAGCTGCGGTGGCTCAAGTGGTTAAGACGCTGAACTGCAGGCTGTGGAAGGTCAGTAGTGCAGCAGTTCGAGACCTGAGTCCCGTATGACGGAGTGAGCTCCCGTCTCTGGTTCCAGCTCCTGCCAACCTAGCAGTTCGAAAGCAAGAAATTGCAAGTAGATAAATAGGTACCACTTTGGTGGGAAGGTAACAGCGTTCCGTGCACCTTGGTGTTTAGTCATGCCGGCCACATGACCACGGAAACGTCTTCGGACAGCGCTGGCTCTTCGGCTTTGAAACGGAGATGAGCACCGCAACCCTAGAGTCGGATTTGACTGGCTTTCGAGCAAGGGAACCTTTTACCTGTGTTCAGTCGTTAGTGTGCTGCTCAAGGAGCTAGGTAGGATGGGTGGGAAGGGTGTGTTATAACTAGCTTTGTAACTATCATGAACATACTCTAGTTCATTCCTGACATCTGAAGAAACTATTTTTGAAGATTTTGAGAAACATTCAGTGCTCTTGTTTTACAGATGCTAACTAAGCATTCTGGAGTACCGTTCTCTCTCCCATATTTAGTTGAGGGTTGCTGATATTGGCCACTATTTTAACATCTAAAAGTGCATATGGTTTTTATGCTTAAACTGCCTCTCCTTCATAAGCTTCCATTTCAAATTTTAATTACTTTTATTAGGGTTTTACTGGGAAATGGACCTAGTTCATCATTAGCGATACAGTTCCTTGGATTATGATGCATGATTTCCAGATTTTTTCTTTCTGCTCTTACAAGGCCAGTGGAGTTCTTAAATGTTTTTGTTTAAATGCTGACCTTTGTGCCATGTACCAAACTGTTTTTGAAAATCTCCTTAGTTTTTAAAGGAGTTTGCCATGGCGGTTCAGAGACCAAATTTAAAGCCCTCTTGAGCTTACAGGACTACATTCATGGGTCTTTTGGTCCTTTTCAAAATGTTTTGTAAGCAAAGAGTTCGGTAGACCAAAATTTGACGCCAGTTTGGCGACCTGGGGCCAGTCATTTTCCCCCTTTCGTCTAATCTGTTTCACAGGGTTGTTGTGATGGGAGAGAAGAATTCAATAAGACTCTCCATGTATAGGACCTGGAACTTCTTGAAGGAGTGGATGGGGTATAAATGTGAGGAAATAGCCCGATTAGTACATTCCAGTTTAGTCAAGTATAGTTTACAGCTTCCCTTCATCCTCTACCAGTTGAGGTAAAATATGATTCTGTGTTTTGTTTTCCCTGCCTCTTTACAAACTGTTGTTTTGTTTTTAAGTCTTGTAGTATTGGCTGTTTTAATAGGCAGAAAAGGTGTTATTAATGTTCACTGTAGCTGTTATAAAAGTCCAGTTTATCTATGCATATGAGAATATATACACAGGCTTTTGTTGATAAATGTTGTAGGTTTATATGCCAATGCATCTGTTTACAGACTACCGTAGTTTAAGAACAAGTCTTCATGGGGCGCAGGCCAAGGACATAGGCTCAGGTCACAGGCACTTGCTTTATAGGTTGTGTTTTCTCCGTGGTGATGCACTTTGGTGCAGTGAGATCAAAACCAGAATGTGTGGCTTGCTGTTCTTTTTCCATGAACAAGAACATGGCCTTAAAAACAAATATTTAATCAGTGAGGATGGAATTTCCCCTCATTTCTGGTATTTTATTTTTGTAATGATTTTATAAGGAACAATAAGCTTTTCAGGCAGTTTGGAGGTGGGAAAATATATTTTCATGATAATTTTTAAGGGTTTATAATTGTTTTAAAAATAGTCCCACACAGAGAGTACTCCATCTTTCTGTGTTATACCTCTGAGAATGCCAGTCACAGCTGCTGGCGAAATGTCAGGCCCTACAATGTCAGCCTCCTTGTAGTATGTAGGCGAGCCACCAACCCTGGTCTTGAGCCATTAATCTGGTTTGCGACCAGCAGCCCAGCCACTGGTAGCCTCCCAGGAGCGCCTACCCCTGAAACCATACAGCTTGCAGAGAGGAGCTTCCACCTTCCATAACTTTCCAGATCTGTCTGTTAACCTTGCGCCGAGCCTGGTCGATGCATCTGGGATCCCCCAAGTTGCACCATACATGCCGTACCACCATAGCCATACAGCCCGGAAAATCTACAACAACTAAAGTCCCACAAAATATTATTTTATGAGTGTTCTTGGATAATTAATAAGATAATCTAAATACATACAAACAACCTAAACAGAACAGAAATTCTTATATGATCATATAAAGCTAACTTACTCCAAGATTGAGACTGACAATAGTTTACGTAAGGTCCCTTAGTGAGCTAATGGCAGAGATAACATTTGAACCAGGAACTTTTGGATTCATAGATAAGTCTTAGCCGCTACGCTAAATCAGTTTCCATACTTTTCTAAGACAAGTTAGCATCACTAACTTATGTTTTATCACGTTTCTTAACCACTGTTTTACAGCAGGCTATTAACAAAGGCATGTGAGTAAACCAAGAAAAACAGAACATGAAACTGCCTTCCAGTGCAGCGAGTGCAGCTCCTATTAGTCTGCTTGCTGTCAACAAACAAGTTGTTGGGAAGACCAACCATGCCATCCTAAGCAGGGTTACACCTTTCTATGTCCACTGAAATCACTGGGCTTAAAAAGCTGTAATTTTGCTTAGGATGGCATAGCAAATCACTATCTCTGCAAAAGAAAAATGTGATCTAATTTCAAAATAAATGAGCTCAAACCTTCAGTCCGAAAAGAACAAGTATAGCCCCCACAGTCAGAATAATGAGACGGACAACAGTTTGGATCAAACAAGGGCCACTTTATTAACTATATTTTATTAACCAAAAAACGGCAAGGGAGCATTTTTTAAGTAGTGGAACAGACAAGGCAGGTGTCAGGATGACTAGCCTCCTTGTAGTATGTAGGCGAGCCACCAACCCTGGTCTTGAGCCATTAATCTGGCTTGCGACCAGCAGCCCAGCCACTGGTAGCCTCCCAGGAGCGCTTACCCCTGAAACCATACAGCTTGCAGAGAGGAGCTTACCCAAGAGGTTCCCAGAGGGAATCATCATTCACCGCCCTGGGCCTTAATAATCCGCAGGCCATTCCTGAAGACCCCCCAGTTCCCAAAACAAGGAACGGCTTAAGGTGCTCACTATTTCCGCTTCCTTATCCCTGCACCATTCTGCCACTCACAAAGTCAAGCCTCTGCTTTGGCTGACGCGGCCACCCAAAGCGACCCTGATCCCTTGCCGAATGTCCTCCAGAAATAACTTATTTCCCTCGTTTGACAAGTGAATACCGTCCTCCCTATAGAGGTTAGTCTTTCCGACCACTATTCCAGGGTGTGGTAAATATTGACCCAGACCACCTTCCATAACTTTCCAGATCTGTCTGTTAACCTTGCGCCGAGCCTAGTCGATGCATCTGGGATCCCCCAAGTTGCACCATACATGCCACGGCAAAATTGCAGACCAAATTACTTGCACCCTGGGCCATCTTGCCCGTATCAGTTTCAGGTCTTCTGTGGCCTGGATAACCAGGGCCCTGCCTTTCATCAGGCCAAGATCATTGCCACCCAGGTGCACCAGTAAAATATCAGGAGGCGGCCCACACCATTCCTCAAACAATAGGGGGAGTAACCTGGGCCAATGCATGCCCCTCCTTCCCCACCATTCAACCAACAGCAACTCACTCAGCCCCAACTGAGAACCAAACGTCGTCCTCTTGGCCTGATGAGCGGCCCAAAAAATCATACTGTGGCTGCAGATAGTGACTCTTCTCCATGCCTGCCGGCCCACAGCACCTGCAAAAGAACTATTTTAGAAGCTGGTCCACTCAAAACTTGCATTGACGTACATACACCTTACATCTACAGGATCTCCATCGTCCAATGCCTTGTATGTCTTCCCCCGAATACCTCATGGCAGCCGCCGTGGAAGCGGCTCCAATTCTAAATGAATGGGTCCCAAAACGGAACCCGCCTAGCCCCAATTGATTAAGCACTCTCCATGTCAGTGTCCAAAATTGAAATTTTGTGAGAGGGGATCCATCCCTATGCTGAAATAATGTACTGTCCCTCGACCCCCTGAGACTCAGGTAATGGCACAACGCCACCACCGGGCATATTTTAGCTTCAGAACAACGGCCCAATTCTATTAATGAACCCTTACCCCCTTGATCAGTCTTTGACCACCGAATAGTAATGGCCAAACTAGCCCCTCAGACCTTGATGTCAGTAAATCTTATAGCCCTGTTTGAAGTGTCACTCCGTGAAGCAGGAACGAGCTCGCTAATATGCAGAGCTCCAAAAAATGCTATTAACGAAGCGGAATGAAATAGAGCAGCCTCGTATTCATTAGCACAAAGGCCGGGCCACAAAGCCCGCAGACCCCCTCAACACCGACGGAGTCAACGGCTCCCTGTCATCACGAGGTTGTCCTGCTTCGCGGGACCACCCGTTCAACATCTTTTTGACACGGAAATCGGTCGTCCTGTCCGCAAGCCCAGCCGCTTTCGCCGTGTAGGCCAGGGAAGACAGCCTGGCCCTTATAGAGCGAACTGACAAGCCCTTCCTCTTCAGATAGACGCAAAACTGCATGAGTTGGGGAACTGGGATGGGCCAAACATGCCGTAATCCTGCTTCTTGCCTAATTGTTGACCCGCCCTCATGTATACATTCTGCATTGAAGGAGCGAGGGCCAAACCTATTGCCCATTCAGCTTCAAGCCTCCAATCTGCCAAAAACTGGGAGGCATCCTTACCGGGCACTCGTCCGCTTCCAGGGCCAGCTGACGGAATCTTGCCATCTGTTTTCGAGAGAGAGCATCAGCGACCCCGTTACTCACACCTGGAACATGCCTAGCGTGAAACAATATATTATTCCTCAAACATAGCAATGTAAATGCCGTGACTAACATCATGACCCGTGCTGATTTGGATGATAATGAATTTATTACGTATACTGTGGCCTTATTGTCACACCAGAAGTGGACCGTATGGCCAGCAAAATCAGCTGTCCAAATCCCCACTGCTACCACAATCGGGAAAAACACCAAAAAGGTTAGGTCCTTGACCCAGCCTGCCCAGAACCAACCCTGTGGCCAGTCCTCAACACACCAATGCCCTCTGGAGTATACCCCGAAACCCGAGGAACCCGCTGCATCAGATATGACCTGCATCTCAGCTTCTAACTGCAAATCTTCCCTCCAAAATGATACCCCATTAAATGAGCATAAAAACTCCCTCCAAAGCAAGAGATCCTGTCGCACCCCATTAGTCACCCTGGTCCTGTGATGCGGGAGGCGCAGGCCCCGCATAGCATCACAGAGCTGCCTGACAAACGCCCGACCCGGGGCCACCACTCTGCATGCAAAGTTGGGATGGCCCACCAACTGCTGCAGCTCGTAAAGTGATATTTTCTTAAGTCCTAGAAATTTCTCCACCAGGACCAGAAGGCATTGTAACTTGTCCAAAGGGAGCCTAGAGCACTGTTGAACTGTGTCTATCTCAGTACCTAAATAAGTCAAATTGGGTGTCGGGCCTTCAGTATTTTCCTCTGCAAGGGGAACTCCCAGCTCTGCCGCCATTTCTATGAAACTGGACAGTAAAAATTCACACTGCCGGGTCCTACCACGTCCCGCAAACAAAAATTCGTCCAAATAGTGAGCCGTAGAGCTCAACCCGGTCTGCGAACGCAAGGCCCATTCTAAAAAAGGAACTAAACCTCTCGAATGCCGCACAAGACACCACACAGCCCTGTCCATATAGTAATATCCCTCACAAGCAAAGTATAATAGGTCAAAATCTGCAGGGTGAACTGGCAGAAGCCTGAAATCCGACTTAATATCACACTTTGCTAATAGTGCGCCCCGGCCACAAGCTCGCACTACCTTCATGGCCTGGTCAAAGGACATATATTTCACTGAACAGAACTCCTCCGGTATAGCATCATTCACAGAACCGCCCCGAGGGTACGATAAATGATGAATGAGGCGGTACTCCCCGGGGGCCTTCTTTGGTACAACACCCAAAGGAGACACCCGTAAATTAGGCACTGGGGGGGAGAGAAAAGGCCCTAGCACTCTCCCTGCCTTACATTCCTTCCCGATTTTATTTCGGACTATACTTTCCAACCTTTTTACTGACTTCAAATTGGAAGCCCAAAAGGGTCTGTTCCCCTTGAAAAGGGATCCTGAACCCAAATGAAAATCCTTCAACTAAATACCTACTGTCTTGTTTGTTCGGGTAATCCCGCAACAAATCTCCTAACAACCTCACTTTAGTTGGGCTGGGCCCCTTTATCAGTAGCGGCCCCATGGCCTCCTGCCCCATCTGGACGCTTGCCTCCCCTTGTTCCAAAACGCCCTTTCGGTTTGGGGAAATCAGAAAGTGGATGAGGCCCCGCGCACAGGGGGCACTCATGCCGAAAGGAACAGGACTTCCTATTACAAGTCCCCTGAGAGGTAAACTCCCAACACAGCGGGCGCCTCTGAGTCGCGGTCCCAACCTGTGCTCGGGCAGGGTACTGACTTTGCAAGCGGTGTGCCACGTGACCGCTGTCCGAGTGTTCAGCAGCTGTCGATTTAGGTGTGGACACCACTTGCAGCCACAGATGGGGATAGATCAGGTCCCAGCGTAAGACGGGATTCATCGCCGCCCTCGCGCAAAAACCCTTATCATACTCCATCCATGCCTGCCCCGTAAAACCCGTAAAGGCTTTATAAACAATATCCAAGTATTGCAAGTATTGCAAAAATGTGTTCTAATTTCAAAATAAATGAGCTCAAGCCTTCTGTCCGAAAAGAACAAGTAATCATTCAAGATATTAAACTGTGGCTTTTTTGTTTTAAAACCTGACCTTTTTGCATGCCCCAGTTGATGAATTTAAAAGAAACAACATGGGAGCAACTGTGGGTACAGCCTCAGTAATCGACAAGTTGCTTAAACTTGTTGGAAGCAGTTATTCAGACTGGCATTCTCTGAGTCTACTTTGTATGTTTTAATGTGTCTGTCTGTGTGTTTCAGATTAGCTTTTATGAAACGATATGCCAACATATACAGGCTGGTAACAGTTGTGAGAAGCTGGTGGGCTACTCTGCAGTGTATCGAGTGTGTTTCGGAATGGCCTGCTTCTTCTTCATCTTTTTTTTGCTCACAATCAAAATCAACAGTAGCAAGAGCTGCCGTGCGTACATCCACAATGGGTGAGCTGGATTGGGTGTCTCTTAAAAATTGTTTGCAGAAAATAAAAACTAAGCTTAAAGTGAAGGCCAGCTGCTTTTTCTCACAGTCTTAATATTGGTTTCTCATGCCTTCTTTACTTCCTACTCTCTCTTTCCTTTCTTTCCCTGTGGCATATTTTGCAAAAGAAATGGTATGTCCTTGCCTCTTGAGGAGACTCCTCATACATCTGTAGACTGTAGTACTGAACAGGCAATAATAGCAGTGCTCACTAATGCCATTTCTCTTTGTCATGGTATGTTTACCCATCTCCTTTTCCTCCTGTGTCTGTATTAATTTTTGCAGGCTTCTTGTCTGTTCTCTAGATTATGATCCAAAAAAATATTTCTCACTGAGACTCACGACGGGTTATGCAATAAAAACAATTAATTCATACAGTAAAAGACAGCATAATAACAATGCAATAGTACAGAATTAAAAGACAGTGCAAAAAAGTAGACTGCCTAGGGCGAAGTATACTAAAAACAATGCAGTAGGTGAAGTTGTAAAGGTAGAAGATAATTCAGTAAATGTACATTCTAGGTGAATTTTAAATGTGGCTTGCTCAGAGTTGGTGATTTAAGGAGCTAACAGTGCTAATATTGTGCTGCTATGTAGTTGTATCGCACCTTCTGCAATGTGATAGTGGTAGTAGTGTTATTGGTCCAGTGGTTCCTAGAACTACTCTTGTCACTCCCTGTAACAATTTCCAGTAACTACATGAGGCTGTATGTTTTAACATATTTCTCCTGCAACAGTGCCCCCTCCACAACCCTCCCACTTGTCGCTGAGCACTGACTGGCAACCCTAACCTGTTCCATTCTTATCTAAAACCCCTTGTAGCAAGACCTTGTTTGTTCCGTATCCCTTCCTGCACACCAGGCAAGCCTTTTTTGGAACTAGGGATTGTATGTATTTATTTACTTATCTCATTTATAGTCTGCCTTTCTCACCGACTTAAGGTGAAAAAGCAGAATTCACATAAGAATGCACAAGTTATTTGCCTGTCTGGATTTTCTTTTGCATTTAGGAAGGCATTGTAGAGAGAGTTGTTCCCCCTGTAATTCTCACACAGGGCAACCACTGAGCAATCTCTTGTTTGAGCATGTGATTTTTTACAGCTAAGTAAATCCACTTCTCTGTTTTTGTTTTTTTCCTTCCCCAGATTTTGGCTGATTAAACTTCTCGTCTTGGCAGCCATGTGCTCAGGAGCCTTTTTCATTCCAGACCAGGATACCTTTCTTAATGGTACAAACTTATTCTTTTTCTTCTTCTTGGTCTTCCATATGCAGGTATCAGTTTAAAGCAGCTAACTGGATAATCTTAACTTAGTTATACACTATTATCTTTCATGTGCCTACTAGCTGTTGATGAGTAAGAGAGAACAGCTATAGTACAGTGTTGTGTTTGCCGGTTATTTCCTTCTGAAAGAGACAAGCAAAGGGGAAAGTGGAATGGCCAGAACAGGAAATGAGTATCTATTCCCCAGACACAGGTGGACATGGTGGGGGAAGGGGTGTGTGTGAGATGCCAGCGTGCAGGAAGGAGAACACAAAAACAACTGGTGCACTGCTACCACTGAGGATTAAAACTGTAGACAGTAGAACTTGGAAACTGTGAAGCACAAATATGTCCTCTCTACGCTTCTTCCCATGCATAAGTGGTGGCATTAATATATGAATGTTTGCTGGTTGTGTGATGTGCAAAACCCTCTCTACCCACCTTGTTCTGTATTGCAAAGTATTATACAGTACCTTTATCCATGTAAGATATTTCTGGGCAGCAAAACTCCAGTGAGAACTAGAGAAATGAGTCACTCTGGAATGTGCAGAACCTTGTTGGTATGTCAAGCTGTTATAATTAGCTCATTGAACAGACAATTTGCTTGCAGGGATTAATGTTTTGTTCTGTTTTTCATATGGCACAATTAGAACGAAGGAACTGAAATACAAACTGCACTTGAGCTAGTGCATCTAACAAAACAGCAGGGACAGTGGCTGAAAACAATTGGGTTAGGTTCCAATTTAATGATATGTCTTGATTGCAGAATTAGATTTGTTGCCGAGCTTCCATTTCATTATTGTAAAGACATGTATCTGAATTAGTGACTAGTAATTAAGGTAATTTGTTATAGTGCTATAAATACTGGCAGGTAGTGTCCAAGCTCTCCAGAAAGTGCAAAATAAGAGTGCTCTAGCAGTTGATCTCCTTGCAAATGTGATAGTTTTTTATTAATACAAATATTAAGCAGATTGCAGTTTAAGCCAAATTTTAAGCAGTTGCAAATGCACTGCTCTTAGGATCAGATGTTCCTCCTAAGATGTGTGAAGAAAAAACTCTAAAGCTCTTTGCTACCAAGATGCACTAATTATGTTGTGGAGGCCATGTATCAGAATCCCTGTACTTGTTCAGGCTTCTGGGCCTTTCTGTCATCTTAAAACAAAGCTCACACTATTCGTTTACAGTTCCTTTTGCTCTCTGGTCATTTAACTCACAGGCAAAGAGGCGAGAGAGAAGAGAGAGCCAACAGTGCTGGCACAGCGCAAGTTACCAAGCCTTGTAATGGATCTCAGCTACAGTGAACTCCTTCTCTGTTGGCTAAAGTGATTAGTCATGATTCAGCTTCGTTATCTGCTGCCAGACCTATCGTAGTTGCCTGGTTTTGGTTTTGCCTGTGCCTATAACTTCACTGGGACATATCTGAGTACTTCTTAAAACAGGAAGACAAAGGTGTCATGTTGCTGATCATTCAAGCACAATTTCAAGTGAAACATCTAAATGCTGGTTAGATAATTGATAGAAATGTACTACCTTGCATGGACTCTTAAGCCAGGGGCTTGGTTTATATTTCATAAAATGAACGAGGTTTTTTTGAAGTGTCATAAAACTGAAATTTCAGTCTGTGGATACCTATCCAGTTTCAACCACAGACTCTGGCTTGCTGCAGTTTTAGGTTTGACATTGGTTTAGGAAGGCCTTTTCAGGCTTTCATGTTTTACTTTCTAAGGCTCGAGTTCTAAATTCAGCAAGTCGTTATTAAAACTGTAAGTATACAGCTTTGGGCCAGGTATTCCAATTGGATCATTTAATGCCCTGTAACTTTGCAAAATAATTTTTTTCTGTCAGTACAGCTGCATTTTAAGCACTATTTAGGTCCTCTTTGGCATTTAATGTAGTGTTCTATATATTCAGCTTTTTAAAGAGTTAGTTGAATTATTTAATGCTCAAGTTGTGTTTCAGAAATCCCTGGAATTCTTATTCTGGTATGAGCCAAGACCATGAAGTACTTGATTGCAGATAAAATATGTGATACTTCCTTATACAGAGTCAGGCCACTGATGTATGCAGGCATGCATTGTCTGCTCTAACTGGCAGCAGCTGTCCAGGGTCTCAGACAGAGGTCTTTCACAGGACAACTAGAGGTCTGATTCTTTTAACTGGAAGTGACTGGGTGAACTTGGATTTTCTGCATGCCAAGCTGATTCTCTACCAGTGTGCTACAGCCCGTTTGCAACCTTATGGTGGCAACGACATGTAGAAGTGGCTACTGGAGGGGATCATGGACCAGTTCCGTGTGGATCTTCACCACAATTCAGTTGCTTAATGAAGAACCACCATTGTGAAGCAAATAGTTGATTCATATGGGTCAGATCTAACACAGGAACTTCTTATGTCTCCAATAGCTTGGCGCTATGTAGGTGCTGCAGGAGGGTTCCTCTTCATCCTTATTCAGCTTATCTTGCTTGTAGAATTTGCTCACAAGTGGAACAAAAACTGGTTTGTATTTTTACATATATACTAATCTGCCTGTGGTAGCTGTATGTTTTAGCTATGTTCTGGGTTTTTTTCTAATTAAAAATACCATTGTTGTTTTAAATTATTTTTGGCACCAGTCTTTCAGATATCTTCTTTCCTCTTCATTCATGCTGGTTCCTTGATGCCTGGTTTGTGTACATTATTGTTTTAGGATGCTTATGGACTGCTACTTTTCAAGCGAGTATAGCGGTTAAACATGTATAGTGCAGCAGTGACCTGATCAGTCTTTCTGTAGTTCTATATGGTTTGGATTTGCACGATCATTGTCAGAGAAGCGGATGCAATTCTAATGAAATTCTAACATCTTGTGCAAAGGCTCTTGCAGGAGTTAGTAACGTTTGTACCAGTTCTCATCTCTAGAAATTTGCAGTCTTTTTTAATTCTGCCAAGCCAAAACTCATTTTACTGGGGCAAAACTATGGTAGCAATCTTAAGCAGCTGCATTTGAACACTCATGAAACTCCCCTATCCTGAATCAGTCCATTGGTCCATCAAGGTTAGTATTTACTCAGATTGGCCGTGGCTCTCCAGAGTCTCAGGCAGAGGTCTTTCACATGACTCTGCTAGCTGGTCCTTTTAGCTGGAGATGCTGGCAATTGAACCTGGGACCTTCTATGTGCCAAACAGATGCTCTACCACTGAACCACAGGTCCTTCCCTACTTGGAATTCCTTTAGGCCATATCAGTGTTTTGGTCTTGTACCTTGCCTCTTGAAGTGCCATAAGTACTTATTTAAGTAATGTTGTGGGATCTTTGGAAATATCTATGAATTCTTGGTTACAAGACAAGTTTTCTTGACAAGTTATGCAGTATCTTCCAACCACCTGTTACTTGCATTGTTGGTAAAAACAGGTGCCTGTTTGTTGGTGATAGCAGTTCTGTTGAACAAGTTGCTGTAGGAGGATTAGAAGGAACCTTCTTCTGGAGGGCCTGTAAAACTGTTCTTTTTCTTGCTGGGCTTGTTCTGATTTGTATGATTGATTTATCTATTTAAAGCAAACTTCTAGTTTGCAGTGATTATTGCTGTGTTTTGTCATTGTTTTTAGCTGTTTGTGTCAGTCCCTTGAGTGCTGAATGAGGTATACATGCTGAAATAACACCAGAATTAGGCAATGTTAAAATGAACTCACTTCAGTGCATTCTAAGACGAATAGCTGGTATCATTCAGTAGCTTACTTTTTCTCCAGTAAATGTATAACTGGCTTTTATTTCCAAACAGGACATCTGGCACGAAGCACAATAAGCTCTGGTATGGCTCCCTAGCTCTTGTCACTCTCGTATTGTATTCTGTCGCGGTTGGAGCTCTGATTGTGATGGCTGTCTTTTACACACGCGTGAACGGCTGTGATTTTAATAAGATCCTGCTTGGCGTCAATGGTGGCCTGTGCTTGCTTATTTCCATGGTAGCCATCTCACCCTGCGTCCAAAACCGTAAGCAAGCTTTTTGCTTTGGTATTGTTTGTGTTGAGCTCTACTAAGCACTTTCTTGCCAGTATCACAAAGGAATGGATATATTCTGCCTTCTAGCTGAACTTGATCCCCAGTGTGGTCATCCTAGTAGAATGTTGTGCATGTTTAGAACCTGCCCATCTATCTCAGTCTAAAACCAAGCAGCAGTCCCCTCCATGCTCAGAATAGCTTAATGCTCCACCCACTGTCTGTTCTGACAATCCATCCACACCAGGCAGCTGTGTGGTTCTCAGGTTAAAACATTGCTGAGACCCTTTTGGAAATTTATGTCTGTCAAGATTTATTTTGCACACTTTGATTACAAAGGGGAGAGGAGCAAATTGGAGACGGAAATGAGTTGATGGAATGTGAGGGCTTATTCCCCTCTTTCTGCTCAGGTCATCAGTGGAAGATAAATTGAAGCCACTTACAGCTTTCAGGGAGGACAGAGATCAAATCCTTACAATTTATTTACTTTGTAGTTTATCTTGCTGAGACTCAAGACAGATTACAAAGTTGTTTAAAAATGCAATAAAACAGCATCTCCCTTATAAATAAAAGCCAAATGGTGGTGGCACTTCTCTAGAACATTCCACACGCTCCAAAATCAGTTCGCTCTCTGATCTGTCCTTCAGAGGGTCTCCCTATCCACTGGCTACTTTGCCTGAGTCCTGCCTCCAACATTCTAAACATTTTGCTAATCCTCTCCCCCCCCATAGCCAGTCAGAACACAGAGGTTATTAGCATATGCAGCCTCATTGGCCTCTGCCTCGGAACACAGAGGTCGTTTGCATATGCAACTTGATTGGCTTTTGCCTCTAACATTCTAAACAGTTTTGCTGTTCTGAGGTAAAATGTCTCCAATCTCCAGGTGAGGGCTGGAGATCACTCAGAATTACAACTGCTTTCCAGATGGCAGAGATCAGTTCCCCTGGAGAAAATGGTGGGCTCTGTATCCTTATATGCTGCTGAGGTGGCCCCCGTATGACAACCAATGTGACGTAGCAGTCAGGGCTTCAGAGCATGGGAGAGGCTGCAGGTGTGTGGGGGGTGGAAAGCTGAAGAGTGAGGGGGAAATAAAGGTAGGTTGATGATTGGCTGGGAAGGAGATAGGGTTGCCAACTCCAGGTGGGAAATTCCTGGAGAGGTGAGGGATGGAGCCTGGAGAGGGCTTATTCAGGAGGCGTGGGACCTCGGACAGGTACAAAGCCATAGACTCCACCCTCCAAACCAACTATTCCCTTCTGGGGAACCATTGTTGCCAATCTCCAGGTGAGGGCTGGAGATAACTCAAAATTACAGCTGTTCTTTAGGTAGCAGAGATCAGTTCCTCTTGAGAAAATGGTGGACTCAGTGTCATTATACCCTGCTGAGTTTGCCACAGCAAATTGACACTGAGTGTCTAAGGCCGGGGCACCCGCCCAGAGCCTCTTTCTAGAGGCCGTTGTATTTATTTCCACAACTGGCCTTTTTCCTAGTAGTACATAAAACAGACAATGCAATAAAATTCGACTAAAACTTTATTATGTTAATAAATGGGAATGTGAATTGTTTTCAGGCTTCAGAAACTTTCTGAAGAGTCTTCTTTTTAAATCCTAGATCACCCGCATTCTGGTTTATTGCAGTCAAGCGTTATCAGCTGCTACGTCATGTATCTCACCTTTTCAGCACTATCGAGCAAGCCACCAGAAACAAGTAAGCTCCACTGAATTACATTAACAATAATTTCAGGCATGACATGTATGTGGATGGGAGTATGACCCCATGAATTTTATTGTAAATATTTTCTAAATATTTTTATTATACCTTTATATACATCTTCCTGGAACCATTTTATTAACACATCTCTATTTTGCTGGTCTTTGACCATAATAAATATTGTTCATTGATTGTTAATTCAGGGCAATGTAGGTAAACAAGAATTAAAAGCTAAGCTTGGAATCAGCATTGGTCCAATATGAGCATAGGTCTACTTTGGAAGCATCCACCAAATAATCTCTCTAGATCCTGATGCTGCAGGAAGAAACTTGTATTCTGTTGGCGTCTCATTATTAACACAAGGATTGCCCTCCTCTTCACTCAGGCAGGCTGCAAACTAGCTAGCAAAACTGTTCCTATAGTCTTTGCCCAGCTGGGTAGCGTATGTTAGACTAGCTTGAGCAAAGAGCCAGTTAAGCTTCATTCTTGCAAAGTTATTTTTATTCAAATCACCTGCAGGGTGATTGTCACAACCCCTGATCCAGGCCTTTCTCTTGCTATGTTGTATTTCTTGTATTTATTGTATCACTTTGCCAGTAACAAGTCCCTCAGGCTGGAGAGTTGTTTGTGACACACCTCATCACCCACACCCTCTCCCTTTGTATTTTATACATGGTCCACTGTTAACTTTAGGTTTTGGAGGTAAAGTGGATTCCTTTCATTAGTGTGTCTTATTTTAAACACGCACAGGATTCCTTTACCCTGTACAAGAGTGAACATCAGCTACAAATTAAGCTCCCTGTTCTCTGGATCCTACAGCACATGTAGCGGGCTACATAGGTTGAGGACAACATGGGAGGCACATGTATAACTAAACACATAAGTTTATTTAGTTTGTAAGTGTGACCTGTAATGCCTTCCTGGTCTAGCCCGATAACTGCCGCAGTTACCAGAGCTGAGGGGTTCTTTCGGCATGTCAGACTTAAAAGACAATAACTAGAGACTGCTTTTATAGTTACTCTTTTTATTGAGGAATGACACCTAAACCCTTCCTGTCAAAAATCGTACACTACAGTTCGTAGTGGATTTAATGCCTAGTCCAGGATAACTCCTGTCCCTTCTGCCTCCGAAACCCAACTCCTGTTTGCTTGTTTGTTGGTTGGTTGCTGACAATTAAACTCCCCTCAGGTTCCCGCCCCTCACTTCAGCATTCCATTCAGCCTGTTTGAATCTGATTGGCCCATGCTGATGGGGGGCTGGGAAGAGGGTAGAATCTTCTCCTGTCCATCACAAGTGTATTCACCACAAGTGGCTCCTTGAGAAATGCATACAGCTAATTTTATGTGTCCAGTAGTGTTTCTGACTTCTCCTCACTCCCTTGCCGTTCTTAATATCAGCACATTAGAAATATTGCAAGCTGGTTTTGTTTTAAACTTGGGAGCCTTCAAACACAATTTGCAATGCAGGGTGATTGTATGAGAAAGCTTGGCATGCATTATTCTTATTTGTGCCTCAAAGGACTTGCTGGATCACAGCCTAAGATACTTAGCCTGGCGCAGTGCCTGTTTACCCATCTGCTTCCTGCCAAAGGCATTTGTGGGTTAGTGATGAAGAGTGAGACACAACCACCACTGAGCAGGCATTTCTTGGAAACTTGACTACTCTTGACTTTGTTAGCGTTCTTCTCTGCCTTTTAGGCCCATCTCTCAATTTTCATCTGACCTGCTTGTATCTGAGGCTTAGGACACGTGTTCTGGCAGTAGAGTGGCCTTATGTTAAAGTTGTATGGAAATCTTTACAGTTGTTCTCAGTTTGGGGAAATATTAGAATACCTCTAAGGGTAACAGATATATAAAGTATCTGCATACTCGCATAACGTAATGATGTAACTTTTAATATGTGGTTCCTGTCTGCTTCCCTATCAGCATGTTCCTTGAGAGTCCATTTCAGGACGCGGATCTGTCCTGTATTGTTTCATTTATGCCAAGAGTTTCAGTGCCGAATATCATGGCAAGGCATAATGAAGAAAAGGGTGTGATTTTTGAGACCTTAAATTGGTTCCTGTCTGTGGATGAATCAGTAAAGTAAACAATAAAAGAATAAAGAGCAGCAGCACTCCTTGATGTTGAACTTTGCCACTGAAATCTATGCAGGATCCAGTCTCATAATCACAATTTCCAAAAACAGCCATGCTAATCTTGAATTGATTTTTTTAAAGTCCTAGATGAGAATCAGAACAACATCACAATCTGTGTACCTGAATTTAACCATGGGCTGCAAACTGATGAAAATCTGGTGACTGGGTTGGGAACTGCCCTTCTGTTCTGTTGCATTTTATATTCTTGGTATGTATATCTTAAGTCCGGTTTCTCTGCTATGGTTGCAGTGTGGTGTTCAAGTCACTGAATGTAATTATAAAGCAAAAACACATCAGCCTACTACTCAGGAAGAGAGAGTCTTATTTAACACCATTCCAAACATAAATGTTTGTTAAATAGTTTAAAAGTGTGTTTGTAATGTCCTTTAAGTAACTGACAAGTGGATTAATTATAAACCTACTGTATGAATAGCAAGAAGTTAGGGGAAACCTCCATCTGTGCGTTCAAGTTTAGGGGCCATCCCAAGGGGCTACTTGCACATATAGTATAGGGTTGGTACAATTTAGTTCCAGTCAGATAAGAAGAGCTGTTTCTGCTGATATCCTAATGGAAATAACTTCAGTCAAAGTGTTACATGGCCAGCATTACTCTTCCTAATACTGTTTCTCTAACACAGCTCCATGTATGTTTTAATTGCCTTACTATAGGGAAGGGTTTTTATTACCCTCCCATGGAGGAGAGGAAGTAGGTGAAAGCTATCTCCAGAGCTATTTGGGGGCAGGAACTCACAGGAACGGAGTTCCGGCTGGCTCCCACGTTGGCCATGCCCAGCAGGAACTCATTAGCATAATAGGCCACACCCAATGGCAGAAACTCATTAGGATTGGCTACATTAGGGGTGTGTGGCCTAATATGCAAAGGAGTTCCTGCTACAAAAAAAGCCCTGGGTTTTGACAACAAACAAAGTAAATAAAATAAGAAGCAAATGGTGGGTGTGGCTGGATGACCACACTTCTGGTAACATGGGGTGTGGCCTAATAGGCTAATATGATGTGCTATCAGGGTGTGGCCTAATATGCTAATGAGTTTCTACTGTTGGGTGTGGCCTATTATGCTAATGAGTTCCTGCTGGGCTTTTTCTACAAAAAAAGCCCTGGCTATCTCGAAGTTGCTGTGGAATCTTCATAACTGAATACTGAGCAAGTCTTTTCAGGAAAGGTGGCAATATTTAGGCTATTTTGTGTGTGTGTGTGTGTGTGTGTGTGTTTGTGTGCTTGACTGGAAATCATGGTTGACTTCTCGCAACCCCCACTGGGGGCTTGGACATTTTTCAGAGAGGTGGCTTGCTATTGTCTGCCTCTGCATTCCGCCTCTGGTATTCCTTAGAGGTCACCCTTCCAAGAACTTGTCAGCGTCGGCCCTGCTTAGCTTCTGAGATCTGACGAGATCAGGCTTGCCTGGGCTATCCAGGTCAGGGGCAGGGTCTTTTGTTAATTTGTAATTTTCTCCATGGAAAACGTCCCCAGGGAGGCAGTTGAATAGACAAAACAACATCTTCAACTGTGGCACCTGTACTGAGTGAGAGATTACTTCCTGTGTGAGGCTGCATAGTTCCAGACAATTCTGCATGGAGCCATTTACAAGTGTTTGAAGCAGCTTAAGTATTCATGTTGAGTTGTTTGTAGAATATTGCTTTTGCAGAGGTATTTAATGCGGAAGTGTCTGCCACCTTCAGTTGGAAACATTTTATACAGGACTAAGTACAACTGGTGTAAACTCTGTGTGGGAAGGGATTAATGTAGAACTAGCGTGACTCTGCCATGCAGTTCTGTGCAAACAGGGCAGTTCTGCAGAATGAGATGTAAGGCTTCTTTTATTCCACTGAATTTAATCAGACTGGTGGCAGCTGAAAATGATGGTTATAAAAGCCATCTCTTAACAGCATCAAAAGGGTTACATCGCTTTGATTTATTTCTGTTTTCCTGTTTGTTTGTAGCTTGACCTCTACAACACGTGCAAGTTCTGACGCACTGCGAGGAATATATGCAACACCAGAAACTGAAGTGAGCTAATGTTTTCCTTTGTTACTGGAGTCTGTCTGCTTCAGCCAAGATTAGCCTCCTTGTGGAAATTCTGTACTGGAGATTTTTTCCACTCTCATTTTGCATTCTCTGCAGAAACCATTCGAAAGAAACCAAATGCAAAAGCATAGTACTTTCTTGTTCTTTCCCAATATTTCTGTGGGAATGTTGGCCTTCTGGACTCTATCCTCTGTGGTAATCTTTTAGTAACTGCTAGATAGCAGTCTTTTTATAGCCAGATGTCGTTTGTTTATATATGACCATCAGTGTTCTTGGCACTTTATAGAGCACACAGACAGAGGTTCTTGCCCCGAGGAGGCTGTAATCTAAAATAAATTGACATGGGAAACGAAGTGGAAAGGAAGATAGAGGCAGGGAAAGTTATGCATAGGTGATTGGACTTAGTTTCATTAGGAAGGGACGGGGGATTGAAGGGGTTTGTGCCAAAGGAAAATGTGAATTTATGACTGAGGTAGTAAGAGAGATGGACTCCCCCAGGTGGTGGGTAGAGATAGGTCCAGGTATGAGGGCCTGCAGGGTAAGAAGGGTAGAATTGTTAAGGAGAGCAGGAGACGTTTAGATGGCTGAGAGTGGTGGATATGTTGCAAGAAAACAGTGGAGAAATAAGGGGAGCAGGACAGCAGACAGTGCATAATCCAGGAGTGGACAGAAAGCCAGACTGGGGTTTATGGAGCAACATCTCACGGTCAGAGTAAAAAGAGAGGTTTTGGGTGGCTGTGCTGGATGGAGATGAGGGGGGACTAAGTGATGAAGTGGCACAGGTAGTAGATGGGAGGGAAATGAATTTTATAGTAAGGAATTTTATAGCAAGGCTGTAGTGCTGTTACCTAAAAACTGCATTTCTGCGCTGGAATCCCTGTGGAGAAGCAATGTGCAATAAATGTATAGAATGATTTGCAAACGCACAAAAATGGTATAGTGTTTTTTAGGCTGTCTTCTGCGGTCCTTTTAAAGTTTAAAGGGACTGCAGAAGACAGCTTGAAAGAGCTGTGGGACAGGAAGGCTCCCCCCCCCTGCAACTGTTTTTCCCACATGAGTCTGCAGTCCCTTTAAAGGGACTGCAGAAGACAGTCCGAAAAACAGCTGAGTGGTGGGGAGTGCTTTCTCCCCACTCAGCTGTTTTTGCAGTTTTCATAAGAAGCAGAAAACAGGGGTTTAAAGGGACTGCCTGAAAATTTCGTGGAGGTTCATGACCAGGAGACCCTTCACAAACTCCTGTTCCCAAACCACGAACAAAGCAAAATTCATGATGAATTTTGCTTTGTGGTTCGGTTTGTGCCCGTCCCTAATTGGAAGCTGTGATTTGAAGCATATTTCTGATTTTGCTTTGAAGGGCAAGAATGTCAGATGTAACAGCAAGTAATGGTTTGCAAAACAGGAACTACAGGAGGAACTCTGGAGCATGTGAACCCAAATGAATGTGCAAGCTTATATGTATCACACCAAAGTGTGGTTTTAGTATTATAAGTGAACTGTCTTGGTGTCTCAGATGTTTTTCCACTGCAGGGCAAATAGGGTCCCGGTCACACGGCCGTAAAATGCGGGGGGGAAAGCGTGGCAGTTTGGCCCGGAGCAAAATAACGCACGGCTGCCAGATCACAGGTCCCATCGAGGTCCCGTGGGTAGGGGCGAGGTGGCGATCGCATGACGATCCTGCAGCGCGGCAAAGAAGCAGCACGGTGCGATCTCACCGGCATGCGCAATTCTGCGGAGCAACGGAACTTTCGCTTTCCTCTTCGTGCGCATGCGCCGTTGGGTCTTGTGCGCATCCTGTGGAGACTTGGGGGGGGACCTGTTTGCGACGGGACATGGGCGGGCGCTGGATGCCACAGACTACCACCGGAAACGCGATCAGACGCCCACCCTTGCCCCACGGTTTCTGGAAACTAGTACCTCGGAGGTACTTCCCGCATCTTCGGCGGGAAGCCTCGGGTTCCCCACGGGAGCTCTACGCTTCCCAGATGTTGCGGTGTGATCGCGCCCAGAAAATCCGCCTATCATCCGTCTCAGTAGCGTGGCTAATGCTCCGTGTGACCACAGCCTAGGTTGATTACTTCTCACCTCATTTGAACTAGCAACAGTCAGCAATGCTGGACATGTGATTTAGCTCACAATTGGGAAACACTCTTTAATGTTTTGACACTTCTTTTACTGCCTCAACACAGATGGATTCTGTGTGGAAAGACAGACCTCATTGCCTGAGAGAGCTGGGAACTGCTGTACTGAAGTGTACCATAATAGAATTAGTTTTACATCATTTGTTTTTAAAGAGCACTACAAGAGCCATTGCATGGAAACAAAGAAAGGGCTTGCAGCTGGCAACTCACTGTGTTTCATATTCTTCCCCCTGACAGTGGGCCTTTTTGTCTTCTGATTAGAAATGTAAACATAATTCTCTAGATGCATCTGTTAAACAGGGAGCCCTTCTTACATGTAGACTAAAGATGGTTACTCACATTAAGAGAAGTGTTTGCATACATGCCAACATTGCTAATTGCCTTTCTCAAAAATTTCCAAGCCTATACCTCTGATAAGTACATCTTAATTGCTGTTTTTCTCCCTCAGATGTGGCTGGGCTGACTATTAGAATATATGATGTACTTTTTTGGATATTGTAATACAGATGGAAGGGGGGAAATGGATTGGTTGTTAGACATTTAAACTTCAAGGTGCAAGGTATCATGAGTCCTGGCTCAGTAAAATTAGGTGAAACTAGTTTGCCTTTGTTAGTTTTCCTTGGTGATTGTATACTTTAATAATGTGATGACTGAGAAAAAGTGTTTTTAAGTTGACGTGTGGAATTTTTCAAACGATGATTTGGAGGTAAACCTTTAAAAAAGAAAACTTAAAAGAAAATGGTTTGCTAACTTACAGAGAGAATGCTTGTTGAAAGCATTGGTGTATATGTGACCTGAATAATACAGAGGAAATACACAGTAGGGTGGTGGTGCTTGTGTGTTCAAACTCCACTGATGTCTGGTAGACTTAAGACAGACTGTATAGTTGTGTTCAAAAAATAATGACCCTAAAAGATTTTTTAAAAATTAATATAGGACAATAGCACATAAAAATGTGTTTCCAGTGAAGGATTAAAACATGTAGTAAATGATTGTCTAGAAAACTGCAACATGACGCTATCTGTGTCTTATGTTAACATAAATGTTTCTAGGCAGCTTACTTCTTGCCTTAAGCTTAGGGGACATCCAAAATATTAGATCTCTCTAACTTGCTTCGTATACAGTAACACGTGAAACCTTTTAGTCTATAAATCTGTTTTCCAGCAATTACTGCTGAAGTGTAGCTTACTCTCCAGAAGAGAATTAATTTTTCATTTAGAAAAGGTTCCACGCCTTATGCTTCAAAATTATATTTTTGTTCAAACTTTGCAATTGTTGTAGGTCTGGATTGTATTCCTTCGATCTGTAGGAAATGAATCTTCCTTTCTTTTTCTAGCTGTATCTGAAGAAGTGAGCAATGATTCATGAAAGCTCATACGCTACCACAAATGGGATAGAGCAGGGAGGGAAAGAAGTACTTTTCTCCCTGTCTCACAATACAAGAACTCATGGGCACTCAAGGAAATTGTTGAGCAGTCAGGTTAGAACAGATAAAAGGAAGTACTTCTTCACCCAAAGAGTGATTAACACATGGAATTCACTGCCACAGAAGGTGGCGGTGGCTACAAGCATGGACAGCTTCAAGAGGGAATTAGATAAACATATGGAGCAGACGTCCATCAGTGGCTATTAGCCACAAGGTATAGATAGGAACTCTTGGTCTGGGGCAAGTGATGCACTGTATTCTTGATGGTTTGGGGGGGGGGCAACAGTGGGAGGGCTTCTAGTGTCCTGGCCCTATTGGTGGACCTCCTGATGGCACCTGGTATTTTTGGCTACTGTGTGACAGAGTGTTGGACTGGATGGGCCATTGGCCTGATCCAACATTGGCTTCTCTTGTGTTCTTATGTTAAATTTTGTTAGTCTTTAAGGTGCTACTGGACTCCTACTCTTTTCTACTACTACAGGCAGACTAACACGGCTACCCATCTTGATTTTTTCCCCCTGTGTTTGTTTTGTAGGTAGCACGCTGCTGCTTCTGCTGTTCTCCAGATGAAGAAAGTAAGACTTGATTTCTTCATTGACTTGATATGTATTCATATTGGCATTTTTTAGAATAGGCAGCCTGTAGTGCTGGGAACTCCAGTTTGTGTAGAAGTACTTATCAGTGTGAAGGTTAGAAGGAAAAACTGTGGTGCTGTTGATATTTGTTCTTCCAGTTGGTCAAGGCTTTAGAACAGGAAGGCATGTCTAATACATGAAAACTAAAAATGAGTGAGTGGGATCCCACAGATCTGTTTGGCTAGCAGGGGTGCTTTCTTCCAGAGAAACGAGCTTATCCCAGCAATAAGGTATTCAGAAAGCCTCTTGCATCAGAGGAAAATCCACCTGCTAGTGGAATAGATCTGAGTTATCCAGGCATACATTTCCAAAATCTCAACTCTAGGTGTATGGGCTAGAATTATGCTTTGATAGAATTAATGTTTGTGTCAACAGCAAATCCCTTGATTCTGTGCCTACTTTCTATCCAGGCCAGTCCAGTCACCTTTATTGGCATGTATAGTTTCTATCCTGTCCTTCCTGTAAGGCGCTCAGGGCCCCCCTCTCCTTTCATTTTATCCTCACAGTAACCACGTGTAGTGGCTAGAGCAGGGGTTCCAAACCTTTTGAGCTTGTGGGCAGCTTTGGACTGCTGACACTGGATGGTGGACATGGCCACAAAATGGCTGCCACAAGAGGCGGAGCCAACCAAAAAATCTCAGGGAATTAAGTCATGCCTAACTCTGACGGTAATTTTCAAACATTTCAGGCAGAAGCTCTGTTAACAGGTTGTGTTTCAATATGAACATATTATTTAAAAACACTTTCTTGCATCGACCTAGCTTATCTTCAGTTACGCAGTGAAGCTGCTTGTTCTGCGGTGGCAGCTGCTACCAAAGGAAAAAGTCCTGCTGGGTAAAAGCCCAATCTACTTTCTAAAAATGCTCGGCAGGCATGAGGAAATATGTCTGCTGTCACTGTGGTGCCTACATGTTGGGGAACTCCGTCTAGGCCTGTGGAGACTTGGGTTCAAATCCCCTGCTCACCATGGAAAAACTTACCAGGCCAGTTATACCCTAATCTATTTCACAGGACTGTTCTGAGGATAAAATGGAGGTGTGCAGAACTACATACATCATTGTGCTCTCCTTAGAGCAGGGATTCCCAAACTTTTTCAGGCAACTTACCCCTTGGTTCCATAAACTCATCCCCAGTGCCGCCTAGCCTATGCTAGAAAAGGAATCTTGGTTTGCACAACTCACTAAGGAAGACAACAGTAACATTCAAAACTATAACAATTAATTACACATTTATTCGTTTTTCCCTCGGTCTTTATATTTATTTACTCACATTTTTCCTTCTAATCCTGACATTTCCCTTTAAAAAATCCATTTTTTCCTTTTTGAAAACAGTTACACAGATATTTTAAATCCTTATTTACCCTAGAAATGTTAATATTGGGTGGGCTGCAATTAAAAAAAGCCACTTATATAGCTAAAAAAGCACATTTCACAATCAACAGATTCAGTAACCAAGAACACAGGAAAATAAAGACCACACTCAATACTATTCTGTTAAGGACTTACCAGTAAAAACTTGGAAAACCACAGCAACAAAAACACATGCGATGACAACAGTTTCTCAAAACGTGGTATACTAGTCTGAGTAGAGTTCTGGTGCCATATTTACTAAAAATTCCAACAGTTTCTACCAGATTTCAGCACTAGCCTGGTCAATCATAATAAGCACTAGCCTGGTCAATCACAATAAGTCAAAGAGGCCCACCTCCAGCATCCCCCTGCAGCCCCCTTGCCTCATGGCACCCCCCCCCCAGGTAATCCATCCCCCGGGGGTGGTACCACCCACTTCGAGAACCCCTGCCTTAAAGGATGAGCTGGATGAACAATGTAATAAATAATAACCCTGTGATAGAATGAGAAATAGAGACTAGCTCACATTCCTGTATATGCAATCCTAAACTGAGTCACATCCTTCTAAGGCCATTTACTTTAACAGACTTCAAAGGGTGTAAAACTATTTAGGACTGCACCATTGGTAAAATTCGTGGTTAAATGGAGATTTGAACCTGGATTTCTCCAGTCAAAGTCCAGCACTTTATCTGCCATACTGGCTTTGTTATCTGCATGAACACCAAGCCACAGCTTGTGCTAATTCTGTCAGGGTGGTGTTTTTTTTAATGCCAAAAGCAAGCTTAAATTTAGCTTTGGGCACAAATAACTCCAGAAATAGAAGAAATCATAAAATGTAGAGTAGGCCCCTGTAAGTTGTGGTTTAGCATTCACGCAAATGACACGCAGTGGTAAATTACATACAGCCCTGCATCTAACCTGAGGACCACAGGCATCTCTGTGGTACAGACCTAAAACAGATGGCTTTTGAGGCAAGCACAACTAAATTTAGTTATGGCTCCTCCTTGCAATTTTGTGGCTGTCATCTGCATGCTCCATGTGGCTGGGAGCTCCTTGCGGCTAGGAGCAAATGAATGGCATCAAAGAGTGGAATGTCCTGCTGGGAATGAGCTCTGATCCCTGCCCACGACCCAATTCTGCCTGTATGGCAAGAGACACCTGATCCTACAAGGAAGCTCCCATCCTTGCTGCCTTTCATGGGTTGGATGCAAAACGTGATGGAATGTGTCGCTGGCCATCAGTGGTGTTAGGGGGATCCAGTTATTCTCTTTGATTGAGGAAAATTGCTCAGGAAGTGGAGCTTTGTTACTTCTGTCCTGGATTGCTCTGAAAGCTTTCTGCGGCTAGAAGGCAGCTACTAAATCTGTGTTTGAAAGGCTGTCCCTCTAGCCCACAAGCAAAACCAAAGCAGGAGGCAAATGAGCGTCTTTGCCTTGTTAATCCTAGAATGCGTGTTGTGTAAACTCCGAAGTACACTGAAGCATTTTTAGATTTCTTAAATGCAAATAAAATGTTCTCAAAACCAAAGACACACACATATTATATTTTAATTTTTTGGATACATTGTCCCATTTTCCATCTATGCACAGCTGTTTTGTTGGGGGGGGAAGAGATTTGCTGTTTCATGTATAGAAAAATGTATTCAATTGCACGAGAAAGAAGGGCATTCAACGTGAAAGGATAAACACAAGGTTGTTAAATTACAGGCTTAGTTTAAGAAAATCAGGGAAGACATATCTGGATGGAAAATGGTTTATGTCTTATTTTTTTCCTGCTGTGTGTTGCATGTGTATGTGTGTTTAATACTCTTCTTGATTGCATTAGAACTCTACCCCCCCCCCCTTTCACTGTCTGAGCACCCCATAATGAGGAAAGCGTGACTTTTAATTATTTGGATACTGAAATATATCTTTAACATGAATTTCAGGTTCTCAGTCTAAGGTTGCTGAGCAGTGTTGGCTCTTATCTGGGCTGCCAGTCATGGGTTTGTTGCTGACAAAAGTTGCATTCATACTCTATTTCTGCTATTTGTTACATCTTTTGCACGTGTTTGTGTGAAGAGAAGACTGAGCAGTAGCATATGAAGCAGCCCTGAGCCCAGCGAGGTTGGAGGAGGAGCAATCAGAGGAAGGCCCTGAAATGGTTCACCCACCCGGTTGGCAAGGGAAGGCTTCATGGTGGTGGCAAGAGCCACGTGGATGGATGGGAAGTCCAGTAGCCTACCCAGAGAATAAATCTGAAAGAAGGATAACATTTAATTAGTCTTTAAGTCAGGGTGGCTTCCTCATCTCATCTCCACCAGCCGTGTTTGGACCTTGTTGCTAATCCTTTCTAAACCCCACCCAGTAAATGTTTAATTTGCCACTGAACCCCTGCTCCTTGATGCAGCTTACCCAACTCTTCAGTTTCTGTTTGCCTGCCACCTGGCCACACACACTTCTTTTGTATGCATGCATTTATTTATTTTATTCCTACCTCAGGCAAATTGGCATCCTAAAATAGCTTACAGTAGAAATCCACAACAATATACAGTACAGGGAGCAACCAGAATGGTTGCCAGTGAAGACGTTTGCAGGACTCTGTTTGACTAGTGGAGTAGTACAGTTTCTCTTTGGCACTAAACCTCTGAATCCCAGAGCCAGGAGGCAACATCCGGGGAAGGCCTTGGCTCCTATGCCTTGTTGTCCCTACAGAAGAACTGGTTGGCCACTTTGTGAGACAGGATGCTGGACTGGATGGATCACTGGTCTGATCCAGCAGGGTTTTTCATATGTTCTTATAGCATCGTTCAGCACTGCAAATGCCAGGTAGGAGGGAATAGGTGTGAGGACGGTAATGACTGAAGCCCTCTTCCCCAAGTTTTTGGGAGCTGCAGCTATTATTTTTTGTAGCCGCCTTGCCCCTTCTGTGTAGCACCTGAAGCTTGAATTGTTTTGTTTGTACTCAAGGAGATCTTTTCCCCTTTGGCCCTGGAGATGAAACTGAGCTACAACTGCAGCTGCTGGTTACCTCTATGGTGCCATAATGCATGTGTTTGAGCAGCACATACTTTACACAGTGCAGCCTTGAGGTTTTTCTCTTTGCATTCAGGGAAATGAAATATTAAAATCTTTAAAATTAAAGGATAGATTTCCCTAGACAGCATCTGTGATTTTCATTCTTATTTGCCAGCATGAGCAGGTCGGCGCATCTTTGCATCTGTTCTGTAGGAACACCCATCTAATTTGAGGCTGCTTCCCTTGAATTACACCACATGATTACTGAAAGCCTTGAAGAGCAGTATTTTTTTTTCCTCCAGAGTTTGCGTTCAGATGGCTGACTTGGTTTGAAGTGACTATTTAGGCTGGAGGCTTTTCCTAACGTTTTCCTTTGTGCTTGGTTTCTGCAGCTGATGTGGAGGAGCATGTTGGTAAAAGAGGTGGCCAAAGAGTCGTTTATGACGAAAAGAAGGGCACCGTGTACAGCTATGCCTATTTCCACTTTGTTTTCTTCCTGGCTTCTCTCTATGTGATGATGACTGTCACCCATTGGTTCCAGTAAGTCTCCTTCTCCAAACTATGATTCTTAGCACTGAATTGTGCAGTCATAGTGGCTTACTATGAGCTGGCACATTCCTAGTTAATGTCATCTGAGCCACAAACCCTCACCTAATGGCCTTAGGAAACCCAGTGTTTTCTTCATTTTATTCCGAGAACTCCGTTTAGCACATGGGCTTTTAGAGTAAAAACAGTAAAATACTTAAAACATAAAATAAAGCAACCTGATCATACAAATTCTAAATATAACCTAAATTGGACTGTTACCCAAAGGCTGCAACCCAGTAGTACCATTAATAGGGTGGACCTGCCTGGTGATTACTGCAAATTGCAACTAATCAGATTAGTTGAGACTTTACATGCTGCTGAAATACATTTGGCAACAGCCAAAGTGGCAAGTCTGTCACTTCTAGATAAAAGACTGAGAAAGTGATAGTCATGGGAATGAACAGGAAATGTTACGAGAAGTAGAGTACAGAACATTAAATAAGTTCTTCGTCTGCAGTATAAAGTTTGCATGAGAAAAATAAATGTGTTAAAGTTTCAGGCACCTACAGTCCACAAGGGCAAACCTTTTGATCCGGTGAAGTATTAGAAAATCTACCAGTGTTTTCTCAGCTATGCAGCATGGGGGTAATGATTCTGATATACAGTAAAGATTGCTCAGATAATATGTGCAGCAGTTTGAACCCTTGATAGAATGTACTATAGATTAAAGACATTAAACCCTGATTATTTATATATTTAAAATATTTATATGCAATCTCTTCAGAGTTGTGTTTGAGGCAGTTTACAATTAAAAACACAATAATAATCTCCACTTTTGGCTAGTTGCCTTAATTTGAATTGGATGATGACACTTAAGATGCTAGGCTTACATCAGAACAATGTGCTGATACATTTGCATGTCCTCTTTAAAACCATTGTTTAGGGGAGGAGTGTGTGATTCAAGAGTTATGTCACAGAAATGACAAAAAGCAACACTTCGGAAGCAAGTGTCAGATTTCAAATTAACAACTCATTGGACAAAAGGGCATTTTTTCCAAGTAGTTGAAAGTGAAATTGCTGTACTTCTAACAAAAGCATACATCTTGTCATTACAATCAGCCTCCTTGTATTGGCTACTAGGAATGGGCATGAACCTTAAAAAAGGCAGTTCAGTTTGGGTTGGCCCCCAAACCAAGCAGGCCCCACACAAACCCAACTGGTCCAGCAAGTTTGATTCCCCCTTTCTCCCAGTCGTGGTGAGCTGTGACCAGGAAAATGGCGAAGTCACCTGGCAAAGGACTTCCCTTCTCCGTTTTTCCTAGCCATCGCCAGACATTTAACTCTTTTGTTTTGCTCCCTCCCACTTTGAAGAGGGAGGGGCAAAACAGAAGGGTTAAATAGCTGCCAGCCATATAAGCCTAATAGCTGAGATAGCAGCCATTTTATCCTTTGGTTTTGCTCCCTGCCACTTTGGGGGGGGGGGGGGGGAGCAAAACCAAACTGCTGAACTGGCCAAAAGTCCAGTAAATGTTTGGGGAATGTGCCTTCTCCGAACATCGGTTCCTGAGCTCTGAACTAGCCAAGTTCAGCCCAACTTTTGGCACAAGCTGGTTTGTGCCCATCCCTATTGGCTACTTTCCAAACCTATATGCTAAGAAAATAAAACACCTGGCAGTCTAACGTTTGGTCCCAGCTAAATGAATAGCAAGTATGATGAAAGGCATAGAAGAACAAGACTTGCTAGGATGAATCAGCATGACTTCTGTCAAAGGAAGTCCTGCTTTACCAACCTTTTGTGGACTAGTGTGCTTGGTAGCACTCTCATAGAAATAGATTATCTGCTCGACTTTATATGCTTGAACTATCGGGAGGCTCCTCACCCAAGGTCCCTGAATAAACTTAGTGGTCATGGGAAAAGCCATTTAATGAATTGATTCAGAATAGACCAAAAAAATCATTCTGCACAATGCATAGGTAACTTATTTACTGCCACAGGACATGGTGATGCCCAATAGTTGAAGAGGCTTTTAGAAAGGATACAACAAATTCAAATGAATGGAAAACAGTTCTTTTAACTTTAAGTAGCTATGAACCTAATGGGGCTTCTATGTTCAGAGGCAGTCTACCTCTGGATACCAGATTCTAATGCCATGCACATTCACTAATCTGAATTTATTTTCACCTTTTATAGTTATGAAAGTGCTGCAATTGAGAAATTCTTTGCTGGAACATGGTCCATATTCTGGATTAAGATGGCTTCATGTTGGGTGTGTGTCCTCCTCTACCTATGGACTCTTCTGGCTCCTCTCTGCTGCCCTGCCAGAGAATTCTTAGTGTGAAATTTCATCTCTTTGTGGTTTCGGGTATGGAAAAAATACATCTTGTTTATTGGCTACCCTAACACTACTGCAGGGTATTGCTTCCTCTCAGAAGAAACTGGATGTCTTCGGCCCGGATTTTAAAACCTTTCTTTATGTGATCTAAGAGTTTGAAGGAATACTAGTCAAAAGCAACACCTCAGTATGGAACTAGAAAGTACAAATAGTGTTACCCATCCCAGCGTAAGTAAAAGCGTTTAAATGATGGAGTGTCCATTGTGCAAACATTTGGTGTCCCTCCTGTGTGATGCAGAATGTCTGCTTGCTCAGAGGCTTCTGAACCTTCTTGCAGTGACTGATTTTGTCACAAATGAAAAACAGCTTTGTATAGAATTAGAAAGTGGAACAACTTGATTAGGGATAGTTTTGTTGGTGCAGGTAGAAATTGCATCGGCTCAAGGGTTTCTTTTCCTGTATTAGATACTTATCATAAATTATTGGAAATATGGATTGTGAAAGAGAAAGATTTATGGTTATAGAAATATTTAATTTATGATAATGAAAGGCACCTTTATAAATCACTGGGTGATGGAATGTGGAATTTAAGATGCTAGACACTGTAAATGATGGTGCAATTAATGAGCAGTTACTGTGGGCTACTCTGGGAGGAATTGCATCAAGTAAAATATTCATAATGGGACCAGGGAACAACAAAGTTAGATCCCCCCCCCTTTTTATCTGAGCTTGCCCTAATATGTCTGAGGAATCTGCCATTTTGGAATAGTTAAATGAATACATGCTACATCCTATCCGGATCTCTGACCCCAAGAAACTGAAATGCGGGACTTGCAAAATCTGGTGACAGTGGACGTTGTAAAAGTAGCTGTGTCCTGGAAAATATTTAGGGAATATCAAATGTTATTTCCAGCTGTTTGGGATATTTTTCTTTAGATGCCAGATTTTGTCTTTTGATGCCAGATTGCCCCTCTAAACTTGTTTTTTTTATGGTAATAACTTGTAACTTTAAAGTGCAATTACAAGTAGAGATTACAATGAGAGCATTTTCCAGTCATATTTCAGGTCTTTGACTGGTGTTGAAAATCAAGATGCTGCCTTTCTAGCTTATTATTAACTTGGGATGCCATGCCTTTGGATGCCCTCCTTTTGGATGAGAGCTAACTTTTTAAAATAACTTTTTACTTTTTAATCCTGAAGAAGAAACTTATAAACGTTGGCTCACATAAAGCCGCTTTAATCAGTGTTTCATGTGTAAGCATAGTTAGGTTTGAGTCCAGTAGGATGATAGAGACCAACAAGAGATTCGGGGCATGAGCTTTGACAGGCTTATACCCTGAAACTCTTATTGGCCTCTAAGGTCCTACTGGACTCAAATCCACCTGCTGTATCGCAGACCGAAACGGCTGCTCTCTGAAACCATATGCAAGCATGCGTCAGCTGTTAACATTACATGTTAACAAGTTGGATGTCACCACTTCATTTTTAAAGCTAACACATGCCACTGTTTCTAATTAAACAAATGGCTGGCAGTCATTTAAATAATAGCTTTCTGCAAACAGGGTAGCTGTGATATGTTGCCTATCCTATTCCAGTCTCTTATGGAAAGAGTTAAAGCATGGTAATATGGCACAGGCACATTGCGCCCTTACTATCAATGTTCCTTTCCTTTTAACAATTAAGTGACTTGAAAGTTAGAAAGGTGTGATGAATGCGTTGGTGCAGCCTGCCTGTGCAATGACACCACACTTTGATTGCTACATAATATATTAACTACTTTAATTTAATATTTCCTTAATACTTGGGAATGGCAGCCATCTGCTGGTGAAAGAGAAGGGAATGCATGCTTTCAGGGGGATTAAAGAGTCCTTGCCTGTGCCTGTCCATGAACAGAAGGCTTGAACTCAGTAGAAGTTATTGTTGGTCCTGTTGCATGTCCTTTGTTCTGTAATATCTTCCCTGGTCCGTCCACCCCCCACCCCCGATAGTAGCTTTTTCAGGGCTTGGTGAGCTTATTGGAGCTAGAAGCTGTACAGAGCTTATTTTGGAGTGTTCCAGAACTGAAAGCAGCAGTGCTGCTTAAGAAGCTTACCATTAAGAGCTGGATACATTTAGGCAATCAGGGTATTAGGGAAGCCCGGTTCACTGAGCTCAGAGCTGGTGACACCTGGTTTCTTACCAGATTAATATAATAAAATTTAGCTGTTGTGCTTTTAAGGAGGGGGATTAGTGTGCATGCACCCTGAAAACATTTGGGAATTGTATTCCTCTGTTCATGTACACTTTGGTCATAATATACACAGAACAAAGTGAGTCCATTCTAGTTAATGCTACCTTCATTCAATTGTTGTGGGTGCTGGGCCTACTGGTTTTCTGTGAATTGTAGCTCTCTTTTCATGATTTAATATTAGATGTTTCTTGGAAATAGATGTAGATTTTCCATTCTCTGAAATTCAACTTCTTCTTTAAATGTACAGCGATATCTTGCCTTTTGAGCCAGTTACACAAAAGGGAGCTGGATTGCGCTCAGGAAGAGAAAGTGGTGCTACTGTCTGAAAGTGACCTTTTAATCAGCTCCAGCTCTTGCTCAAATGCTGAGTCTAGCCCCTATTCTAATGTATGAGAAGGGAAAATGGATTGTTAATGTAATAGGTGGCATCTGCAAAAGACAAAATGGGGTTCGTAACATGCGGGTACTCGATCGTGACCCTGCCAAAAGGGAATCCCAGGGACTATGTTAAAATATACTCCCTTTCTTACACTACTGACAACCTTTTCTAAATTCTGCCAAAACATTTAAGGCATGCATATCTAGAGTACTCTTAAGGTCTTGTGGAATATTTCATTGGCATATTCGCACATGGCTTTTCATAGCATTTAAATTTTACGTTACTGATAATGTGACAGACACTTCTGCGTTATCAAGAAAATGCATCTTGAAGTTTTTCATTTCTATTAAAAAGGCTTCTCCACTATAAAGTTCAAGTGTACTAGCTGCTGTAATGCAACAAGGCATTTAAAATCTATATATTTTCAAAAAAAATTCCACTGTTTGAATACTTACTACAAAGAACATGATTTAAAGTTTGGGCTCCAGTAGCAATTAAAGTGTTTTGCCAAAAATTTGGCCTCCAGAAAAGCAGAACACTGTGCTGAGGTAAAAAGAAATCTAAACAATATTGCATATGCCTTAATTTTATTTTGTTCTTCATAGTGTTAACTTCTAAACGTTTCTGGACAGTGTTTGAGACCATTATGTCAAGAAATGTGAACGGCTTGTGGATTATCGCCATAAGGTTGAATCTGATTACTTCCATCTACTGTATGAGGGGTTGTACTGTCTATTTTACTCTTTTTTTTCTTTCTAAAATGTATTTATTGGAATGTCAGCATTTTATAGGCATAATTCAAGTAGAGTTCATTCCCATCCACATTCTGTCCCCAAAAAAGTTCTCTATCAAAAAGTCCAAGTAACCCTGATTCTCAGCATTACTTCATAGAGCAGTAAACCATAATATAAGCTTGTTTTTCATTTCACTAAAAAGAATTCAGAACAGACTCAAAACAGAAAGCATGACTACCATGCACAAGGCCAAGAGAAGGCTATCAGATGCCAAGTGTCCAGGAGGATGGGCGATCACATTACTCTGGTGCCTCACTGAGTAGAAGGAAGTGATTGGGTCCAATCCACAGTATTTTGTAAAGCAGTGCTATCTCCCTTCCAATGTACTACCAGTTTCTATTACTTTAACACATATTATTGAACAGTTCCTACTTATTTAGAATGTTTTTTATGTACGCTTTAATGACTGAATACAAATTAAAATATTTTCCATAGTTTTTTTAAAATGTGTTTTTTTAAATCTTTTGATACAACTTCGGCCTTTTTTTACATTTCTGTTTGTGGGAGGGAGGGGCTTTTTTCACAATCGTAGCTACAACTGGTTACATTTTGGTCTATAGCTTGTAGAAATTGTAAGACTTTCTAAGTTTTTGAGACTTGGAAAAAAAATCATACAGTGTACACTGTATATGGTTTTAAAGCATGTTACTGGGTTTTCGAGAAATGTCTACATATTGAGTGAAAGTATCATAACCATTTAACAGTCCAATAAACTTCTGTTTATTTGAAAGTGCATCTTGTAGTCCTTTATATATATTAGACACCCATATTTTGCCACTTGTTTGCACTTATCCACATTTGCAAGTGAAGACTTCCTAACAAAGCAGCTTTCTTTCTTAACATCTTTCATGAAAATAGCCTAAGCATTGGCCACATCACTTTTGCTATGCCCTGAACCTTTGCAGTGTGAAGGAAAGAGTTTGTGCCCCATTCCAGGCTTCTTAGTAGAATGATGTTTTGCTGTAAAAACAGATAGGAGTCCTGTAGTGTCTTAAAGATTACCACAAGTATTGTCACATAAACATTTGTGGACACAATCAGGTAAGTTATCCTCAGTTAGCAGCTATATGTATACACTGATTGTTAATGTACTAGGACTGAAAATACTGGGGTAACACAGTGCAAGCAATATAGTCTGTGACATTTATATGCAAGGCTTAGTTACAGAAATATTGCAAACATATGAACACACGTAGCTGCCTTATACTGAATCAGACCCTTGGCCCCATCAAAGTCAGTATTTGCAGCTGCTCTCCAGGGTCTCAGGCAGAGGTCTTTCACATCACCTCTTACTTGGTCTGGAGATTGAACCTGAGATGGTGACCTGCATGCCAAGCAGATGATCTACCACTAAGACACAGCTCCTCTTGTCATTTTATGACACAGTTAACAATTTTGTTATCTATACCTATACCTAGAGAGAGAGGTATGTGGTGTGTGTGTGTGTGTGAGTGTATCCAATATTATGGAACCAGCTCCCCCAGGAGATCCGTGCCCTCCGGGATCTCCGCCAGTTCCGGAGAGCGGTGAAGACGGAGTTATTCCGCCAAGCATTCAACAACCCAGATTGAGTATGTCAGCATTTTATAGTTGCCGTCTTGTGTATGTTATAATGCGGGTAAATTGTGATTTTAATGTATTGTATATTGTTTTAGAGGTATTGTTTTATTGTTTTTATTGTTGTAAGCCGCCCTGAGCCGCTTCGGCGGGAGGGCAGGATAAAAATCAAATTAAATAAATCTCACCTTCCCAGAAACCTGCTCAGAGCAGTAATTTATTAAACATGGAGTCTAAAACTGTAATAATTTATGAAACAATGATTTATGTAATGTAACAGTCTTAAACTGTTAAATACTCTATCAGTTAAATACAATAAAAGTAAAAGATGGCATAAACTTATATGGAGGGGCAATAAATAATCGTCTTGTAAGAAGGGAAAGGGGGGGAAGTGAGGGGGGAGAGGAGAAAGAAGGGGAGGCCAATCCTAGATGACACCTATCAAAAAGGAGACTGTGTTGTCGAAGGCTTTCACGGCCGGAGTTCATTAGTTGTAGATTTTCCGGGCTGTATGGCCGTGGTCTTGGCATTGTAGTACCTGATGTTTTGCCAGCAGCTGTGACTGGCATCCTCAGAGGTATAACACAGAAAGATGGAGTACTCTCTGTGTCTGGAGTACTCTCTGGGACTGTTGCTGCCCCCAACCATAAGCCTGGCGGAACAACTCTGTTTTGCAGGCCCTGCAGAACTACCAGGTCCCACAGGGCCCTGGTCTCTCCTAGAAGAGAGTTCCACCTGGCTCTGATAGAGGACAGCTGGACGCTCTTTGGGCTGGGAACCACCAGCAGATTTTGATCGCTTGAGTGTAGCACTCTTCCGGGGGACATACCAGGAAAGGTGGTCCCAAAGGTATGCTGGTCCCTGACTGTTTAGGGCTTTAATGGTCAGCAACAAAACCTTTATCAGTCCCTTTTGCTCTCATCCATGACAAAGGCAACTCTGAAGCATCCTCTCTTCAACCACGTTCAACCCTTCTAATTTCCCTCATGCACAAGACTCTAATTTGCCATCTTCTTCGTTCCAGGACGAAAACATCATGAGTTCTATGAAGCTCTTTGACAATGTGATGTAATTGATACACACACACACACACACCCCTGCAAACTGAGACATGCTTTTTTGTGTATGGAGACTTTAGTCCATGGAAGCTTATCCCACAGCAACCTGTTTTAACCTTTCAGGTGCCACAACATTCCTTTTGTGTTTGCTACAATGGCCCAACATAGCTACCACTCTGTAATTTTTCACTGTAAACCCCATTGCGATGCTCATAGACAATCCAATGTGCTTTCTGTTATCCAGAAGAACATGTTGTAAGATCATCTCACTGCAAACAGCTGGGTTCTGTACTGTGCATAAGGAGACAACTTATTACACAACAGCTTAAATAGGTTTATTTAACATTCCATATTGCAAGGGCAAAAACCAGTTCTTCTGAGTGTCTCCCCAGCAGTGCCACTCTGTGGACTGTTTAAAATAAATGTGCATATGTCAGTGAGCTATGGACAGGTCAGACAGCCCTACATTTCAAACTTTGGAAGAAAGTTTTGACTACAAGATGCCTTATATAATAATAATAATAATAATAATAATAATAATAATAATAATAATAATAATAATAATAATAATAATAATAATAATAATAATAATA
>NW_015169821.1:160790-172063 GCF_001447785.1 Gekko japonicus | reverse complement strand
CACGGCTGCTTGCTGCTCAGGCTCCAGGACCCGTATGTCTGTCGCCACACTGCCACAGCCTGGCCGGAACGTCCGTTGCAGGAGTTCGATCTGTAGCCGGCAAGCTGTTTTGCCTTTACAAGCCGTGACCATCGACGTTCGACCGTCAGCTAACGCCCTCCAGAAGGAAGATTGGTGTGCCCGCCCTCGCTAAGGAGCGGTTCCCATTTTATCTACTCGCCGGAGCTTTCGAATCGCTGGGTGGACGATGAGCTGGGGACAACAGGCTGGCTGCTCACACCAGCGCGGGGCTTGAACTGACATAGTTCAGATGTTAAGGCAGGGATAAGGGTTGCCAGATCCAGGTTGGGAAATACCCGGAGGTGTTGGGGGTGGAGCCTGAGGAGGGTGGGGTTTGGGAAGAGGAGGGACTTCAGTGGGGTCTAATGCCAGAGTCTACCTTCCAAAAGCAGCCATTTTCTCCAGGTGAACTGATCTCTGTCACCTGGAGATCAGTTATAATCGCAGGAGACCTCCAGTCACCACCTGGAGCTTGGCAACCCTACTGGGGAGATTTCCTAACTTTACGGGAAGCAATAGACCTGTATGGTTTGGAAATGCCTACACACACACACAGATCCAAAAGTTCAGTTTTGATTGCAAGATCTTGTGACCTTGCAGTCCTATCAATGTGTTCAATGAGTCTTACTCCCACAGATGTCCATAGGATTCCGGTCTGAGTTGCTTTTTGTTTAGATTTTCCACAAGTAATGTAAATGTAGCAATACTATCTGTACAGCAGCAGATAAGCAGCTTTCTATTTTGTGAAATGTTTAATCAAATATTAGCTTTCTCAATCAGTGGCTCGGATCCAGAGGAATACCTGACAAAATGGATTTCCTTGCCTAGCCCTCCTAGTGCAGTCCAAAACGGTCCACTGAAACCCTGCCCCTAGGAGACGGGGACCCCTCAGCCAGGAGCAGCATGGTGGGGGAGTCCAAAGTTTGCAGCAGGAGAGGAGAGTGGGCCAGAATTCCCCCCCCCCCTTCTGTCACTGGAGATAATCTCCTGGAGCTAACCCAGTGATTGAACATAGCCTGGGGATGAAATGTGTTATTTACGAAGTTCTTTGGGTCGGGATGGAAAGGAAAGGGAATGAGGTGCGTGTGAGAGGGAGGGAGGAAGGAGAGGACACTCAAAACTGAGCCATCTGATGCAATCTCCAATTATTGGCTAAAGCTCTTGACCCTTTTTTTGCTGCAAAAACTTGTAAGATGTCATTGGACATGGATAGAACTCACAGGCAGTTTGTTTCAAAGCAGTTGGGCAGAAGGTTCTCTTTTGTACCGGCAAGGCGGGGTATAAATTGGAATTGCTATATTTGTACAAGATAATTTAGCACAGAAGTTGGAGAATCCCAGCTGCTTATTAAAACAGATGTGAAATACAGGTTTCTTAAAATAAAACTGCCCACTTTTTCTCCACGCTTTAGAGGGAAAGCTCACCCAGGACTGATGCATGTGTAGTAATCTAAATAGCACCAAAGTACCCTGCTTCTCTTTAATCATGTTATTTCTGAAGCACTCTTTAGTTAAGAGTTCAGAATCCTATGCAAACCTATTTTTCCCAGAATACCGTACGGGAGGAAAAACCACTAAATTTATTAGAAGGCAGAATGGTAGCAGAATTGGCAATGGGGTAAGATACCTGCTTATTTATAAGTTACCTTACTGGCAACATTGCAGACATACACACAAAATAGCCCTTTAAAGTATTCAAGAAATACAAAGTGGAAAATAGATTTACATAACATAATGCTATTGTTACCTGTTCCTGGTGGAATTATTATTGATGGAATTATGGAGTGTTTTCTGAAGCAAAGAATAGCTTTCAAGATTGACCACCCTTGTTTTACATGTAAAACAAGTTGGGTTTTGCTTTCCTGAACCAACTCAGTTACGCATTTACACAGTGATGAACCTTTTAAAAAAAACCTCTGTCACTGCATGGCTCCAAATGCTGCAAGAGGAAAAGGAGGGATTCCGGCTTTCCTCCTGCACCAGTTTTGCCCGTGGAAATGGACACCAGAGGACCTATTTGTCTCTTTCTCATGCTCCGCATAGGGTTGCCAACCTCTAGGTGGGGCCTGGAGGTCACTAAAATTACAACTGATCTCCAAACTCCAGAGACTGGTTCCCCTGGAGAAAATGGCTGTATGGAGGGTAGCATTATGCCCCAGTAAGGTGCCTCCCATGAAACATTGTTGTTGTTGTTGCTGTTGTTTCAATTTATACCCCACCCTATCCCACAATCTCCAGAAATTTCTCAACCCAGACTTGGCAATTCCTTCATCCCATACATATTTAACTATAAAGGATCATTCTTTATACAGAGTTCCATCCAGTGCTGGATTTAGACCAAGAGTCCAAGGTTCAAATCTTGTCTCTGACATGAAGCTGCTGGGGGAAGGCTTGAATCAAGGGTCAGTTTCAGCCTCACCCACCTCGCAGGGTGGTTCTTAGGATGGAATGATTGTAACCGGGGGTGTTGCTTTGAATTCATACGAACCCACGAAGTTGCCTTATCCTGAGTCAAACTATTATAGTCTATCAAGATAATATTGCCTTCTCTGGCAGCAGTTCTCCAAGATCTCAGCAGAAATTTTCCACATCGTCTGCTGCCTGATCCTTTTAATTGGGAGTGCTGGCAATCAGACCCATAACTCCTTGGAGAAAGGGTGGGATAAAAATGTAATATTGGGACAACGAAGAAAAATACATATTGTGTTTGAGAGGTGGAGGTGGGAATAGGTTATTTATAGAGCTAGTTATGTGAGGAAAGGAGCTTTCTTTTAAAAATGACATGTATCGAGCAATTTAGGCATAGAGGCTGTTAAGCCTGGAACCGTAGGTTAACTGTTGCCACCTAGTGGACATCTAAACATTTGGTTTTAAAAAATTACTCTCCTTTAGTAGTCGGGAAGTCAAAGTCCAGTCTTGGGTCTTGCTCTCAAAAAACAGTAGTGATGTGATTAAAATCTATTATTTGTGCATTTCAGACAGCAGTTTGCAGGAACAAGTTCTACCGGCAAAAATGATTAGTCCACACAGAAAATTATAAGGCTAGTTTTCTGTCATGGAAGAGTCTACCTGCAGTTTGAAGGGATACACTAGGACAGATTGGCAAATACACTTACTGGGAATGTTTCCCGCAGGGCTTTTCCCAGGGAGGCCAGATCTCCCGCTTTTTTTGGAGACCTTCCAGCCCCCCGCTGGCATGGCCATTGCCAACAGCCAGCTGGGTGGTCAAAGCAGAATGGTTGAGGAAACTGGGAGAGGGGCAATTGGTGTTGCCTGATGTCATGATGCCACTTGGAACACAACCCAGAGTGATGTCATCGCCTTGGGTACATGCAAGGTCTGCCAGCTTCTTGGACACTTCAGTGGCACCTGCGTTTTTTTGCAGCACTAGCTGGTGGGGGGGGGGGAGGCAATTCTCCCACTATAGCAGGACACCTCTTGTCATTGGTTCTTGTTCCCTGGCACCACTTAACAGGCTAGGGGGAATGGGGAGCTCATCGGCATGCAACACCACTTCTGATGCAAAACCAGAAGTGATGTCATGGTCCTGGGGTGATTGTCTAGGATGTGGCCAAAACTCTACAATTAACCATAGAGTTTTAGGTGAATTGTAGAGTGCCACTCCGATGTGACGACATCGCTTCCAGTTTTACACAGGAAGCAATGTCATACATTGGCATGTTGTCAAGCCTCTCCCTGCCCCACAATTTCTCCCAGAAGGTTGTCAGCTGCAGTTGGCAATGCTATGTTGATAGTGGTGTGGGGGAGGCAGCAGGGGATCCCGTCAATGCTACTGGCTGGGTCTAAACTTAGTGAGTGGCTCGTGCAGTGCTTGCTCCTGGGCCATTTTAATTTCCTAGTTTGTCCTTGAAGATACAGTCCAGATATAAGCTTTTACCACCCATCTGCTGCTTGAGAGAGGTAGATTTTAAATTATTTAGGTTTCCGGGATTTGGCTTCTTTACATATTTTAATTTATATGCCATCAGAGCCAGGGCCTGAGAGTCCAGTTCTGAACATATTGTTTCCTAGAGTGGTAACCTGTCAAATTGAAATCAAAACAGACTTCCGGTCTATGGATTGGCGATGGCGGTCGCTCTCCACAGAGCTTGGGGAGGCGATTAGCACACCATTGGCATGGAGGGGTGCCACCTCAAGTGGCACTCCCATGGAGCTTTTGTGAAAGGCTCCAGGCCAGAGAGCTTTGAGGGATAGCCTCTTCGACGGCTTGCTGCCGGAGAATCGAGGCTTCACTCTGACGGTCTTACCAATGAGTGGCCTTAGGGCACAAGCTAACCCGACCAGGACAAGCAGGGGAGACCGAGCGAAACAATGATTGATGTGAGCAAGGTCAGGAATGTGACCAACAATTAATGTGAGTTCTAAGTAAACGAACTTTGATAAATGGCACACACCCCCATGGGAAAAGTGGAGCACAAAGAGGGACGCCTCTGAAGCGCAAGCACAGATAAACGCAGCGAAGGGGGAGTGGGAGGAAACAGACAGCGTGTGTATTTTGAGAGACTTACTTGAGTGCAAATAGCGAATTGACGAGTGCTTTGAGCCCGGGAGAAGCGTTTTGAAAGTGTGAACAAAGTTGAAAAATGGCGGCATCCCGAGGAAAGTTTAAAGCGAAGCCTGGTAGTCAGAGTCCGAGGCCGGAAGAGGGAGCTGATGTCATGAAGCTGTTAGCGGATATGCTCAAGCCAGTGATGGATCAGCTCGATTATATTAACCAGCAACTGACCTCGTTAAATCAAAATTTCGCTTCACAACAGCGACAGCTGGCAGAAACGGGAAAAAAGTAGAACTTGTTCCTGCAAACTGCTGTCTGAAATGTACAAATAATAGATTTTAATCACATCACTACTGTTTTTTGAGAGCAAGACCCAAGACTGGACTTTGACTTCCCAACTACTTTTGTTGTTGTTGTTGTTCAGTCGCACAGTCGAGTCCGACTCTTCGCGACCCCATGGACCAGATCACGCCAGGCCTACCTGTCTTCTGCCGTCCTCTGAAGTTTGCTCAATTTCATGTTCGTTGCATCTATGACACTGTCTAACCATCTCATCCTTTGCCGTCCCCGTCTTCTTTGACCTTCAGTCTTTCCCAGCATCAGGGTCTTCTCCAGTGAGTGCTCCCTTCTCATTTGGTGGCCAAAGTATTTGCGCTTCAGCTTCAGTATCTGGCCTTTCAGGGAACAGTCAGGGTTGATTTCTTTTAGGATTGACTGATTTGATCTTCTTGCAGTCCAGGGGACTCTCAAGAGTCTTCTCCAGCCCCATAATTCAAACAAATCTATTCTCCAGCGCTTGGCCTTCCTTATATTCCAACTCTCACAGCCATATAGTACCACTGGGAATACTATTGCAGTATATGGAAGCCATTAAAAAACCTGAATGAGGTTCTCACTTTATTCTTTGGGCAGCTGTATCTCCTTGGACTTTCCTCATCACTTTCTCCAGGGTACTTGCACAGCAGTGGCAGCCATTAAAGGGAATTCTTTATAAAAAACTAGCTTATCAGTGGACGGGTTTCTGCTTTTTAGGCCTTTAACCCCAGGTTTAGTATGTCATTCAGTGTGGCCTGACACATTCATTTAGTTTTCCTCCTTTTGGTACAAAAGTCTATCAATGTCACTGCAACATTACAGTAGTACCTGATCGTATTGTTAATATCTCAAAATAAGGTTGCAGTCATGATATTCATATGGTTTCACAATGTCCAAAAACTGTCATTGCAAAAATAACCAGCTCTCAAATTTAATTTCATATTCCCAAATATAGTTATTTTAAAGTCAATTTATTCATAGTAGCCTATATTGAACTGTTCTGAAATTAGAAGCATAACCAATGTTCTCTGGTTATACTGCTATATATATTTTTGCTGCTATAAGGAGGTTTGTAACCAAATCGACCTCTCTAGGGAAATCTTCTAAACAATTTTTACAGTATCACTTTAGGGTACTGAGCAGCCTCCTATACCACGAATAATAGTCCATTCATCCAGTAGGTCTAAAATGTATGCGTGCTTACATGGCCAACACATCTATGCTGTTTAGGTTCGCCATCGCTTTCCTCCCAAGGAGCAGGCGTCTTTTAATTTCATGGCTACAGTCACAGTCTGCGGTGATCTGGGATCCCAGGAACGTGAAGTCTGTCACTACTTCCACGACTTCCCCTTCAATTTGCCAAGGAGTGATGGGGCCGGATGCCATGATCTTAGTTTTTTTGATGTTGAGCTTCAAGCCCACTTTTGCGCTCTCCTCTTTTACTCTGAACAAGAGGCTCTTTAGGTCCTCTTCACTTTCAGCCATTAGAGTGGTATCATCTGCATATCTGAGGTTGTTGATCTTTTCCCCAGCAATCTTAATTCCCGTCATGTATGGCTGCGAGAGTTGGACTATAAGGAAGGCCGAGCGCCGAAGAATAGATTCTTTTGAACTATGGTGCTGGATAAGACTTTTGAGAGTCCCTTGGACTGCAAAAAGATCAAATCAGTCAGTCCTAAAAGAAATCAACCCTGACTGTTCCCTGGAAGGCCAGATAATGAAACTGAAGCTCCAATACTTTGGCCACCAAATGAGAAGGGAGCACTCACTGGAGAAGACCCTGATGCTGGGAAAGATTGAAGGTCAAAGAAGACTGGGACGGCAAAGGATGAGATGGTTAGACAGTGTCATCGATGCAACGAACATGAAATTGAGCCAACTTCAGAGGACGGCGGAAGACAGGAGGGCCTGGCGGGAAATGATCCATGGGGTCGCGAAGAGTCGGACTCGACTGTGCGACTGAACAACAACAAAAAATATTTGACAGTCTATGTGATGCCACATATCACTGATAACTGAACTTTACAAAAATAAAAACCTTTGAGATCTATTGAAATCAGCCTCGGTAAGACAAATTCATGTATGAAGTTGATCTCTTTCCTGGTGGATGTCGTACCACCTGCCTTTTCACAGCCACTTGTTGAACAATAGCCTCCAGCAGAAAACCTAAAATTTACATCAGATGCAGTAGGTTTGGCTGCTCAAGCACCATTTCAGAGAGAAGCCCTTTTTATTTTTTGAAGTGGTGTGACTTGTCCTGTATAATCACTTATGTTTCTGGCTGCCTGGTAGTTGCTGCTTTTACAAATAACTCTAGTTAATCAAATGGCTTTTGGGAGATCAAGCAATAAGACTTTCCAGAGCAATATACTTATGGTCATATAGTCAGGGTCATGGAATAATTATATTGAAGATGTGCCATAGACAAGTCTTGTGAACTCCAGCATTCTCTGTTCCCTTCCTGAAAAGTACTGGAAGCGGAGGCTCAGCATAGTGATTCAGCAAGCATTTCTTCGTACCTCGGGAACTGAAGATGAACTTTGGCCAGCGGCAGGCCGGCTTATATGTGTGAACACACCACACCCAAACCACACCCCAAGCCCAGTGATAGGTTCTGTTTCATGCAACAGACCTGGTTGGCCTACTTTCGGATCCAAGCGACCCCATTGGTGCACCCTAGGATCCGAAGTGGCTATTGTTCGTATGGGCGAAGGTCCGGGTCTGTTTTAGACCGCATGGCCGGGCCCACATGGCCACAGCCATTTTTACTTAATACATTACACTTCCTTTAGAGAGAAGGTTCACAAAACACCTCTCTGATCTGAGTGTTGGTACACTCTCCTGCTGCAGTTTCATACCCACCTCTCCTCTCTCAGGGAACAATGATTGCAGCAGCTTGTAAAACCTGTTCCCAGCATTAAGTTGAAGATGACGTCATATTGGCTGATTTAGGCCTTTAAACATGCACTTGCATGTTAGACCCCTGAGACTATGAGAGCCCATAAAACCAAAGAACCACCATGCACCTTTCTGTATCTTGAGCATCCCGATGTGCGGATGAACAAGCGCATACCATTTAAAGCTGCTGTGTAAAACTGTTGTCATTTTGGGCCTATGCAGAGATCCCTAACAGATGCCCTTTTAAGTCCCAACGGTATATTGTGTGAGGAGCTAGGCTTCATGCTGAAAGTCTTCGCAGCTGTTCCAGCACTTAGCAAGTGGACTGACTTCATGTGAAAGTAATGTTGGCTGCTTTTCACCTCTTGGAAGCCAGTAGAGCCAGAGGAGTCTCAGCATGCGTGCCTGGGCTGGGTAAAAAGTAATGAGAGAATTCCAATGCTAGAATGATGCCCCACTGAAGATAAAGGGGCTGAATCCAGACCCCACTTTTCCACCCAACCAACTGACTGCTGCAGTTCCAGTTTCCTTCGAAAGATGACCCATGTGCCAGTCCTGCCTAGTGGATCTGGCTGAGAATGCATCCACAGCGTTTGTGCCTGTGCAGTTTCCTGTCTTCTGTATATATGAATGGAAGCTTGCATCATTTGTAAATATGGCCCTGGCTAGATTGGGATCTACTCAGAAACACAAAGTGTTCCTCCAGCATTCCCCATTGTTGCACATGCCAAAGGCTGGTGAGTTTCTGCAGCTCTACAAGTCACTAGTATGGGTGTCAATGGCTAACTACTTGTTACGGGAAAATTAATGAGAAAAAATCCTGATGTTCTACAAGAAGAGGAGATGCTGGTCTGGGAGGGTGAAATGATAGAAGGGAAAAGAGGCTTCTTTTTCTGATCCCAGTTGATTGACACACACACACACTCCAGCAGGCTTTGCAAGGATTAACACATGATTGGGACGCCACAGAGGGAAAAGCCACAGGAGGGTGATTTAAAACGGCAGAATAGTAAACAGGGAAAGGCTTCATGCAGCCTCTTGACTTCTCTTAATTCTCTCCTCCCCAGGCAGCCCATTATTTTTTTAAAATGTTAACATTTTTTACATGGAATGTATAGCTATGTCCTTAAATTCATTACGATTTGAAGGCAAACACGTATGGCAGGATTATACTTTAACGGCTCTCAACTGTTAAGCTAAAACAAAGTTTTATCTTTTTATTTTCACATTTATATATAAAAAAAGGTCTGACAGTTTTACATCAATCATAACAAGTGGTAGTGTGGACTGGCACCCCCCAAAAAAGTCATATAGGAATTTAATATATGCTTGTTTGCCACAGCAATGTCCATTCTCAGTCTTTACTTAAATATCTCCAACTCCATACTGCTGAGCTTGAAATTCCTGGAAGTCCTCAGGGATGGTATCTGTAAACAAGAAAGGAGTCAAAAGGTTCGCTTCTATTGTTGCTATGGAGCCAGAGTGCATTTTTTTATCATTTCTTATCATTAAATGTAAGTGCAATCTTTTCAGGAGAAGAAAGTATATCGTAAGATCACTGTTGGGAATTTTTTGTTTGTTTTGTATTTTTCATATGTCCGTGTGCGCACCTGGAAGTCATGGCGACATCTGGTGACTGACCCCTCCTGGAGGATATTCAGAGAGCTGGCTGAATAAAGCCTGCCCCCGCCTCCCGACTGCTGGTATTCCAAGGAGGTCTCCCATCCAAGTACTTGCCAGAATTGACCCTGCTTAGCTCCCAGGGCTTGCCTGGCCTATCCAGGTCAGGGCACTGTTGGGAATTCTAATCCATGCACATGGTGCATCTGCCAATTCTTGGCTAGACATGGGTCACATGGCAAAAGGCAGTGTGGTTTCGTGTCAGGCTGGGATCTGGGAGACCCAGGTTCAAATCCCCACTTTGCCACAGAAGCTTGCTGGGTGGCCGTGGGCCAATCACACACTCTCAGTCTAACCTACCTCACAAAGTTGTTGTTGTGAGGGTAAAATGCAGGAGGGGTGTGATTCATTTTGGGGGACCCATTGGGGGAGAAAGGTGGGGTATAACTGAAGTAAATATATAATATAGGCAATAAAATAATGATACGCAGCCCAATCCTGTGCATGTTTTCTTGGAAGCTAACAGTAGGTGATGCACAAAGCCATCATGGCGGGGAGGGGGGAACTAAGTGTGGAGAAGTCACTCCCTTTTTTGTCACCTAATACTTAGTTTCTGGGAATAAGTCTTAGCAGGAATCCATTGATGGGCTAGAGGCTGTGGTGGCTCAAGTGGTTAAGATGCTGAACTGCAGACCAGAAGGTCGGTAGTTCAGCAGTTCGAGACCCAAGTGCCGCATGACGGAGTGAGCGCCCGTCTCTGGTCCCAGGTCCTGCCAACCTAGCAGTTCAAAAGCAAGAAATTGCAAGCAGATAAATAGGCACCACTTCAGTGGGAAGGTAACAGCGTTCCGTGCGCCTCGGTGTCTAGTCATGCCAGCCACATGACCACGGAAACGTCTTTGGACAGCGCTGGCTCTTCGGCTTGGAAACGGAGATGAGCACCGCAACCCTAGAGTCGGATTCAACTGGCTTTCGAGCAAGGGAAACCTATTGATGGGCCGGTTTGGTTTTTTTGTCAATTGTCCTTTATGGGGCAGCCCAAGCACTCTGGAGCTTGAACAACCAGGAGGCAATACTCCCTAGTCCTGTGACCGCACAGGAGCAGCCATGGATTCCAGCAGCACGTGATTTAGGAAAGGGCTGATTACATTTCATACTTCTAAAATGCTCAGTTCTATGCCATAATGGCCAGGTGGTGGTGGTTTTTAAAGGGAGAGCTTGTTGCACAGTTTGGCTTCACTCACTAATCACTGCAGGCAGAGGCCAAATCACATTGAATAAAATGTTCCCCCAAATCTACAAAACCAGTCATGCAGTCCCTAAAGCAGGATTTTCCCTCTAGTGCAACTTGCAGTTTAAGAGAAGGGTTACCATTGCAGCGATACTTCAGATTGGACCAAATAATGTTTTCCTGAGAGAAGCAGAAAACGCCAAGTCTTCCTCCACGCATGGTGGTATCTATGGTCACGCCAGAATCTGCCACCAGATCAGAGCCTTCATAAAACCTCGCCCTTGAAAGTGAAACAAGTAATTAAGAGGCTGGCGTAGCTGATCCTATGCATGTATATTCAGAATCAAGTCCCACTATGTATAACGGGGCTTACTTCCAGGCCCTCAGAGAAGGTGAAGTACCAAATGCACCTGGACAGCAAAACTGTGGACGGTAGGAACTCTATGTGAGCTCTTATATGGAAGACAACAGAGGAGGATTAGGCACCCGACACGTGCTTGTGGGCTCCCCCCTTGCAAGTACTCTTCTTCCCTTGCATTGTTACTAATTAGAAAATGGACTTGGATCTGCGTGTCATTCCCTGAGCTACAGAAGGAAGAGCTCAGGAGGGCAGAGAGGGAAGTGGAAGGCACAC
>NW_015169821.1:153017-160738 GCF_001447785.1 Gekko japonicus | reverse complement strand
CAAGGCCCTAGCTTGAGGTGTTAGATCAGGGCATTGTAAACTTGACTGCTTTAAAAGGATCAGACACTGTAATTTGAAACAAAGGAGTAAGAAATGTGGAACCGGACTGAAGGCTTGGGACGGACAATGCATTCCCCTCCTATTTCTGCTTAGAGCAATCTCTGTCCGTTTTATGGTGCCCGGTCAATTCAGCATTCAGACAACTTCACCTTGGCCTCCATAACTCTTTGCAATATATGCAAATTGGATGGATCTGCATGCCATCCACATCATTCAGATTTTCTTGGCACAAAATTAGTTTTCTTAAGTCAGCTGTTTCACACATTACACAGCAACTGCCCCTTGGTATCCAGCCACAGAGGTTCTCCACAGGGTGGTACAGGCACTCCTAGAACTCACCTAACAGCGTATCTGTGCAATATAGGTACACCTTGAAAAACAGGTGCTTTCTCCACTTTTTACATCATTGTCCTACCTAATGTATCCAACTTGAGGTCTGTGCTGCAGGAACCAGCGATAGGAAACTTTATCCTTCCAGCCGACGTTTCGGGGGTCTTTCCACAGCAATCTGACTTGGTCATTAGTGTCCCCAGTATGCCAAAGTGAATTCCTGAGGTGCTCCCCTGGCCCAGACTTTGACTTAACGGCCTGCGCAGACACACCAAAAGGAAGAAATTAACTTTCCATGTGGATTATGAAGAAAAGCAGAAGCATTAATTAGTTTTCCATTCTGTTGTGGGAAACAGGCACCTGACCCAAGCAAACCTATTCGTTACTCCACTAGCAACCAGGCCAGCTGAATGCTGGGCCAGTTTCATCTTAGCACTTCACTAGATGACGGCATTAATGAGATTTTGGGCACTGTTGGCTCGGGAGCAAGCACCTTCAGCTGAATTCCTGGTTCTGCGACGGCTCGGAAGGGAGTTGCTTGCCAGTAGGTCTGTTCAGTCTGTTTCCACATCACCACGTAAAAGCTGGAGCTGTCTTGATAACCAAAAATGAAGCCTGCGTAGTCATCATCAGTCGCTGTGTTCACATGGAAAGTACCTTCAAAATCGACCCCGTTGAAAGCTGTGTAGCCTGTTCAACAGAGAGGGATGATGTTCCTCAGGTCCAAAGAAACCACAGGCACATAACTTGATCGGCACGTATATGGTCTTTATTTCCAAGTAACGGGCCCAATCCAGACCACCAAAGAGTTTTACCCTCCCCCCCCCACCCCCCGGCCAAGTGAGTATCAACATTGGCTAGGAGAGGGAGATGCCCTTTTCTGAGTTTGGCAACTGGTCCATCTAGCCCAGTACAGTTCAGTAGCAGCTCCACAAGTCATCAGACAAAGCCAGTGTGGTATACCGATTAGCGAGGGGCCGGCCTCTGCATACCCTGAGGTGAGGCAGCTGCTGGGGCCCAAGGCCTCTGGCGGGGCCCACTCTCATAGACTCTCCCCTCCAGCTGTTCATCTCCCCTGCCACTGGTCCATATGCCTTTCCCAGCCCATTTGCTTGCAAGCACTCCGCCACCCATCCTCCCAGCTTTCCAGCATTGATGGGGAAGTGCGTGTGGGTGGTGTACAGAGGCAGCACTCCCGGTGGCCACACCAACTGCATAACCAGCCAGTGATGTTAGGAAAGGGGAGGCTATGTGCACAGGTGGTGGGAGGGTGTGATGGGCAGGAGGCTGTCCTGCCCCTGAGTGGAAAAACTGCCACTCAGCCGAGCCTATGGGAGTGCTGCTCCATCATCCAATCACCTTTCAGGAGGGGGATGGAGTGCTGGAGGGAAGCACAGCAGGAGTGGAGTGGAGTTCTGCTTCAGGGGAGAGAGCAGTGGGAGCTCGCTCAGGAAAAGGAGGAGGAGGAGGATAGATGGATTTATACCCCACCCTTCACTACCCGAAGGCGTCTCAGAGCGGCTTACAATCTCCTTTCCCTTCCCCTCCCCAAAACAGACACCCTGTGAGGCAGGTAGGGCTGAGAGAGCTCTTTCGAGAACTCCTCCTGAGAGAACAGCTCTGAAACAACTTGCAGCTGACCCAAGGACACACCAGCAGCTGCATGGAGGAGTGGGGAATCAAACCCAGTTCTCCCAGATTAAGAGTCCATGCTCCTGACCACTACACCAAACTGGCTCTGCTTGGTAGCTCTGCTTGGTAGTGTGGCAGAGCGGTTTAGCTCTTCCTCTGAGAGGGAACAGAATACCCAATTGTTAGGCCTGTCTCTGGCAATGAGCAGACCTCGCACCATTTAGTCTTGGGAAAGGGCAGCCTGGTGTGGGTGGAATCCTGTCTGTGAGTGAGAGGATCCACCTTGATGGCTGGTCAGTAAAAGCCTGTTTATTCCTGAAAGCAGTAAAGAAAATTCAAACAACTCTCTGAAGCCATAACTAGTTTAAGTTAATTTGTCTCTGCCAGGTTTTGTCCTTTGTACCTGGAGAAGAGAATGATATAAGCCACTCTGGATCACCCCGCCTACGTGGGGGGGGGGGGGGGGCTGTGGCTCAGTGGCAGAGCATCTGCTTGGTATGCAGAAGGTGCCAGGTTCAATCCCCAGCATCAGTGAAAAGGATCAGGTAGCAGGTGATGTGAAAGACCCTGCCTGAGATCCCGGAGAGGGGGACTGCCAGTCCGAGTAGACAATTCTGACGGTGATGGACCAAGGGTCTGATTCAGTATAAGGCAGCTTCACATGAGAAAGGGAGGGTATAAATGAAGCAATTAAACAAAAATCGCACATACAGGTAGACTGCTGGAAAGGGAGGCGTGAGAGGGGCCTGGTGGTGGGCAGAAGGGGGCCTCTGGGCACTGTTTGCCAAAGGCCTCCAGAACCTGGAACCAGCACCGGGAGTGTCAGAATAGGATCTGGGATGTCAGAATAGGATCTGGGTTCCAATCCCAGCTCTGCCACAGAGGCTTGCTGTGTGGCCTTCAGTCTGTCACAGTCTCTCAGCCTAACCTACCTCACAAGGTGGTGGTTGTGAGGACAGAGTGGAGGAGGGGGAGAACGATGTGATATGCTGCTTTGGGTCCCCAAATGGGAGAAAAGTGGGATATAAGTTTTTTTTTTTTTTAAAGCAAGGCAGGAGTATTTCCTTCCTCTGTTAACTTGAGGCTTTTTAATGAAAGGTATTGAGGACTGAATCTAGGACCTCATGTATACAAAGCACAATGCTCAGATGCTAAGCCATTCCTTTGCCCTCTGGTGAGAAGGAGACACCTGAATGGATTCTGGAACTCCCTTCTCTTCTTCAGGCACATGGAGGGGCTCATGCTTTCAGAGGAGACAGCACTGACCATCTGTTAGTCTCCCTCTCTCTGTGTGTGTACACATGCAATAAAGAGCCCTGTAAGAGAAACCCTTGAATCCAGAACTTTAGCAACAATGAAGAAAAAGATCCATGCGCAGAAACCTGTTGTGCTTGTGGAGAGCTGTGTGAACATTTACAGGAAAACAGGCCCATACCTACGGCAAGTCCAGGATCACTGTTCATGGTCTGCACAATCTCCATGCCCTACAAGAGACCCAAGTTAACACAGGTGATGAGCCAAAGAACTGGAATAAGGCTCTTTCGTATGCTACAATCATACTCAAAAAGTTGGATAAGACTTCATGCCTCGCATACTCCTCTCTGTGAGTCTGACAAATCTCCTTTGGCTGTCTTTCAAACAATTAATGTGTCTGCAAATAAAAATTCAAACACAGAGGCTTCCATTATCTCAACTGTAGCTGCTAGCAATTATTGTATGGGGGAATAGCTTTCTATAATTTATGGATTTTATTTTCAAAAGCAAATATCTAGTTTTCACAGCTGTAGTGCCGTTTGGAAATACATAGCTAGTAAATTCGGAGCTGGTAGAATATATTTAGCAAGTCCATCTTGAACTGGATGGCCCAAGCTAGCCTCTATTTGTCTCTTGCCTTGAAAACCCTACGGGGTCACCATAAGTCAGCTGTGATTTGATGGCACTTTCCACCACCCCATTCCAAAGACAACCTGTCATAGCTCCTTTTCTCTCCTTTGCATCCTCCAACCTACATTTCCTTATCTGCTGTGCCCTTCACTTTCAGAAATCATTATAAGAACCCAACTATTGGGTTCGGGCTTGGACCCAAACCTCCACTTGCACATGCAGCAGCACTTAGAGAGTCACCAGTTTCCTCGCCCCTCGGCTACTACCCCCTAAAAAGGTGCTCCAGAGGTTGGCAGGATCCCATGTAGCCCAAGGGGCTGCAAGGGGAGGCCGTCTTCCCCCTGCACACGCGGAGCTTCTGCTTGCACGGATGGCAATTTAGCTCCATGCACTTTATTTTAATTAATGGAGTAAATTTCACATTGAATGATTTGTGGGGGGGGGAATTGAGATTCTTTGTCCCGTAAAAGAGTTCCAGACTGCCGCCTCAGCCCCCCACTAAAGGACAAAATACAGAAGCCTATTTGTTCAAAGGTGCTTTGAGGGCAGCTTTCATCTGTTTTGCAACCTGTCATTCTTAGCTGCTTTTAGATATTGAAGTGTGTTTTACCTGGTTCAGAACCACCCAGTTTGGATCAATCTGAGCATCCCCTTCTGGATCCAGAACCACAGTCTGGTAAGCCCTGAAATCAGTGAGGGTGATCTCTGCATTCTCAGGACAAACATCGATCCGATCAATCACTGTGTCCTGATCAAAATCTGATTCACAGATATCGCCAACTCCATCACCTGGACACACAAGCACAACATGCATCAGGGATGCTGTCTGACTGTTGCTATGGTATGAGACAAACCAAATCAAAAAACGACAGTGAACATCAGACCCCAAAGTATCAACGGACAAACAACTTGTAAATGCAATAAGTAATGTCTATTTGAAGTGCATTCAGTTCACAAATGTACAAAATACAGTTTCAGTAAGTCATAAGGAAAATTCTGCTCTTTTTTATGCCATTAATAATGTCTGTTTGAAATGTATACAATTCACAAACGTTGTGTCCAGATTATTCTCGACGTTTCAAATGGAATTTTTCCTCAGGAAATATCCTGTACAGAGCAGTGACCTTGAAGCTCTAAAGATTATGTCTGTTTTCAACAAGAGCAATAAACAGGCACAGATCACAAAACCTTCCTAAGGCGAATATCACACAAATATCCTTCTGGATCAAAAAAACGCCTCCTCAGTGCAAACCTCATAGATATGTAGAAATTGCACAAGACAGAGAACAATTTTGGACTGCCTCTAATAGTGAAAGGAAGAGATGGACCTTGACAGACGGCTCCGTGTTCACATGACTCTGTTCTACACCAGGCTGGAAATTTAAAATCCTGTCACAGATATTGCAGGTCTATGTGATCCCTTTATTACATTTTCCTTTGAGGAGGCATTGTATTCAGCCAACAGGGTGGGAAAACTGCAGTCGAAGGGGAAAGAAGGAAGAAAGAAAAGGTTGTACATACTGTTGTCATCTTCCTGTCCTGGGTTAGGAACCAGTCGGCAATTATCTGGGCCAGGAGGAATAAGGTCAGGAATTCCATCATTATCATCATCATCATCGCATTCGTCCCCCAACCCGTCCTTATCAGTGTCTAGCTGGGAGCTGTTAATGACTGTGGGACAGTTGTCAGTGGTGTCTTGGTGTCCATCTCCATCACTAGGAGTAAAGCAGGGAGGGGAGAAACACTCTGTTAGTTCCTTCGATATCTAAGGCAAGACAATTATGTCGCTTACATCCTTCTTCAGAGTCAGGGCCTGGTCTGAGGGCCCATGACGCAGCGGCCTGGCTGAAGAAAAGCAGGCCTAGGCTTGCTAAGCACCTGGAGAGGAGACTGCTAGGCAACCTCATGTACATTAACATGACTTTCATGGAAGGAAGGTGGTGTCAGACCCCAGGGTCCAGTTATACTCAACAACTCCCTCTTTAGTGGTGATAAGTTTATTGAGGTATATGCAGGATCCAGAAAGTCACTGTGTCAGAACTAAAGACTTTTGGCGGGCACAAGCTTAATACAGTAAATTCAAAGAAAGGCCCCTTTCCCCAAGCACACGTCACACTCATACCATGCCTAGCATTGCCGCCCCAACCATGTGAAAGACATATGGCTTGGTTATCTACATTTGAGGATGGCACAGAGAGATTCTCAAGGACACCTTCCCTTGGGAAAGAAAAAGGGAGGGAAGGAGGATGACTTGGAAAGTTTTGTCTGCTATAAGCAAAGGTCTCATTCACTCACTCACTCACACCACCCCCTCCCCTAAGGAATTCCCTCCCCCCAATAACAATGGCAACCAAAGCAAGTGAAGCTTAGCGAGGTTTGACAGGTGGGATTAAATGTAATCAATTCTTCTGCCTTTCGTAATGGATTACTGGACTTCTGGAGAATAGGACTGAGGCATCATCCTACCAATGTCTATTAATATTTTTTTAAAAAATCAGAGCAAGGCACAGAACTGTTGATTACTTTCTCAGCATATTCCTTTTGTTGTCCAATCATCTCTGGTGAAGGCATATGAGGCTTTTGGGGGGTGGGGAGAAGATGTTATGGGCTCTGGCCAGGAGCTCTAAAGATTCTCAGAAATTCCAAGGAATCAATATGAGAGATCCAGGTTTGCTACAAGGAGATTTTTAGTAAAGCGTCAAAAATGCAGGCTAAGTTTCCATCTGCTGGGCCTCGAGCTTGCCAGAATTCGAGGCCACCGACATAATTGACTACACATCTTATACCCTAAATGTTGGCTACCAGTCAAGAAATCATTAATTAAGCTATCCCAAACATTTGGATGAGCGAGGCATCCAGAGGGGGGAAGAAACAACCCAAGCTTTGAAGATAAGCTCTGTTAACAAGCATAAGAGAGAGGAAAGTTCCCTTGACAGCAGTTAAGACTCAGGGCAACTAAGCACCAGCCTAGAATAAAGATGGAGTCACCCAGGCCATACAGGAGAGAACAGCAACAATAAAGTTCAAAGATTCCTTTGGGCTAATGCGTACTGTTAGGGAAGGAAGAGGGGAGAGGAGAAATGGCTGAGGCAGTGAAAGATGGTTAGCTGTGTGAAGGGAGGAAAAGAGCTAACAGCTAGACTCTTCAGTAGATGAAAAAGAGATATGAGAGCTAAACAGTCAGGGACACAGCATCAACTTGCTACTTTTTTCAGATACAACAAAAGCCATATAAATGAGAAGGGGAAAAGTTGCTCAAAACGTCTTTTCAACACAGAGGAGGAGGCTGGTTTGAGGGAAAACCCAGTTTGTACATCTTCAATTATTTGTGTCATCTTTACATACAAAACAGTATTCTCTTTTCTTCACACACCCCAAATTCTCCTCAGACTCCAAATTATAGGCATTTTGGCTAATCACAATGGTATCATTGACAAGGAACATTTTTGTCTCTCTCCCTGTATTTGTTGATGTACAACAAGACATAGCAGTTAAGTCCTAGGAGACAAAAATTTAAGGAAAAAATCAAAAGATTCAAATGACCTGAAAGAGCCACTTGACACCCTCTGTAGGCCAAAGCCAGACCTGAAACCACTGTAGGCCAAAGCCAGACCTGAAGCGAGGCGTGTGAAGCTTATTCATGCTCTGATTATGGTGAATAGTACAGATGAACTCCTCAGCCATGAGGCAAGCCATCCCTACAGTAAGTGCCTAATTATCACCACTGCTGCTGCAACTGAAAGCAAAAAACAAACAAACAAACCAGCAAATGGTTTCCAAACTTGCGGCAATCTTTGTTTATTTCAGATAAGGAG